>NW_026909177.1:1808600-1913600 GCF_033115175.1 Lepus europaeus | reverse complement strand
CACATTGTCCGGATATGACTGGATGAAACCAAAAATATCCTCTTGTGTTATGGCTAACTCAATCCCAGATCTTGCTACAATGTCTGCGCTTGTGTTTTCTGGATATTTACATGGACATTTTAGAATAAATTTCAGTAGAGGAAATTTCGTTTTGTGCTCGAAATGCTAATTGGTTCCATATGCAGGTCAAACGTCTAGAGATTCGTGTTTTGTAAGCAGAAAGCTAGAGCAATTGTTGCATACAACGCTGATATTTATATTTGCAAACATGACTTTTTAAACACTCGACCAAGAAACAGAGTTTGCTTTTCTCCAAAACCAGTTTGAGGGTGATTTCCTGAGTCCATTGCATACCAGTTCCACAAAACTTTGTCCGGATATGACTGGATGAAACCAGAAATATCCTCCTTTGTTATGGCTAACTCAATACCAGATCTTGCTACAACCTCTGTGTTGGCGTTTTGGGTATATTAACAACCAACTTTATTGTTTTGAATGATTTATCAGGGCACATTTAAATTTGTATCGTAGAAACACTAATTGGTTCCACAAGGAGACTCCAGCTCTTCACATTCGTATTTTCTAGGGAGAAAGCTAGAGGAACTGCAGCAAACAAACATGATATTTCTGTTTGTATAGGTGTCATTTTAAACACTTGCCTAACGAAAAGACTTTGCTTTTCTCCAATACCATTTTTAGTGTGATTTTCTCAGTCCCTTGCATACGAATTCCACACCAGTTTTTCCGGATATGACCGGATTAAACCAGAAATATCCGGTTGTGTTTTGGCTAACTCAATCGGAAATATTGTGAAAGACTCTGTGTTTGTGTTTTCTGGATACTATCGAAGGACTTTATTATTTTGAGTGTTTTTTTCAGGGAATATTTAATTTTGTGCTGGGAAACACTCATTGATTCCACATGGAGACACCAGCTCTACACATTCGTATTTTCTAAGGAGAAAGCTAGACGAACTATGTCAAACAAACATGAATTTCTGTTTGTATAGATGACATTTTATGCACTTGCCTAACTAAAAGACTTTGCTTTTTTCCAAAACCATTTTTAATCTGATTTTCTCAGTCAGTGGCATGCGAATTCCACACCACTTTGTCTGGAATTGACTGGATGTAACCAGAAATATCCGGTTATGTTTTGCCTAACTCAATCTGTAATATTGTGAAAGCCTCTGTGTTGGTGTTTTCTGGATATTATCGACGGACTTTATTGTTTTGAATGTTTTTATCAGGGAACATTTAATTTTGTACCATAAAAACACTAATTGGTTCAACATGGAGACACCAGCTCTACACATTCGTATTTTCTAGGGAGAAAGCTGGAGGAACTACGGCAAACAAACATGATATTTCTGTTTCTATAGATGACATTTTATGCATTTGCCGAAGGAAAAGACTTTGCTTTTCTCCAAAACCATTTTTACTGTAATTGTCTGGATCCATTGTACATGAATTCTACACCACATTGTCCGGATATGCCTGGATGAAATCAGAAATATCTGGTTGTGTTTTGGCTAACTCAATCCCAGATATTGCTACAAGCTCTGCGTTTCTGTTTCCCGGATATTAACAACGGACTTAATTGTTTTGAATGTTTTTTATCAGGGAACATTTAGGTTTGTGCTTGGATACACTAATTGGTTCAACATGGAGACTCCAGCTCCACATATTTGTATTTTCTACGGAGAAAGCTAGAGGAACTTCCGCAAACAAACATGATATTTCTGTTTGTATAGATGACATTTTATGCACTTGCATAACGAAAAGACTTCTTTTCTCCAGAAATATTTTTACTGCGACTTTCTCAGTCCATTGCATACAAATTCCACACCAGTTTGTCTGGATATGCCTGGATGAAACCAGAAATATCTGGTTGTGTTTTGGCTAACTCAATCCCAGATATTGGTACAGCCTCTGTGTTTGTGTTTTCTGGATATTATCGTTGGACTTTATTGTTTTGAATGTTTTATCAGGGAACATTTAATTTTCTACCATAGAAACACTAATTGGTTCCACAAGGAGACACCAGCTCTAAACATTCGTATTTTCTAGGGAGAAAGCTAGAGAAACTCGGCCAACAAACATTATATTTCTCTTTGTATAGATGAAATTTTATGCACTTGCTTAAAGAAATGACTTCCCTTTATTCAAAACCATTTTTACTGTGATTTTCGCGGGCCGTTGCATATGAATTCCACACCACTTTTTCCAGATATGACTGGATGAAACCAGAAATATCCGGTTGTGGTTTTGATAACTCAATCCCTGATATTTCTACTGCCTCTGTGTTTGTGTTTTGTGGATATTAACAACGGACTTTATTGTTTTGAATGTTTTTATCACGGCACATTTAAATTTGTATCGTAGAAACACTAATTGGTTCCACAAGGAGACACCATCTCTACACATTCATATTTTCTAAGGAGAAAGCTAGAGGAACTGCGGCAAACAAACATGATATTTCTGTTTGTTTAGATGAAATTTTAATCACTTTCCTAACGAAAAGACTTTGCTTTTCTCCAAAACTATTTTTAGTGTGATTTTCTCGGTCCCTTGCATACGAATTCCACACCCGTTTGTCCGGATATGACCGGATGAAACCAGAAATATCCGGTTGTGTTTTCGCTAACTCCATCAGAAATATTGCTACAGACTCTGTGTTTGTGTTTTCTGGATATTATCGAAGGACTTTATTCTTTTGATTGTTTTTTTCAGGGAACATTTAATTTTGTGCTGGGAAACACTAATTGGTTCTACAATGAGACACCAGCTCTACACATTCGTATTGTCTATGGAGAAAGCTAGAGGAAATGTCACAAACAAACATGATATTGCTAATTGTATAGATGACATTTTATGCACTTGCCTAACAAAAAGACTTTACTTTTCTCCAAAACCATTTAGATTTTCTCACTCCATTGTATACGAATTCCACGCAACATTGTCCGAATATGACTGGAGGAAACAAGAAATATCCAGCTGTGTTTTGGCTAACTCAATCCCAGATATTACTACAGCCTCTGTGCTTGTGTTTTCTGGATATTATCAATGGACGTTATTGTTTTGAATGTTTTTTATCAGGGAACATTTAATTTTGTGCTGGGAAACACTAATTGCTTCCACATGGAGACACCAGCTCTATACATTCATATTTTCTAGGGAGAAAGCTAGAGAAACTTCAGAAAACAAACATGATATTTCTGTTTTTATAGATGACATTTTACGCACTTGCCTAACGAAATGACTTTGCTTTCTCCAAAACCATTTTTACTGTGATTTTCTCAGTCCATTACATAAGAATTCCACACCAGTTTGTCAAGATATGACTGGATTCAAACATAAATTCCCAGTTTTGTTTTGGCTAACTCAATCGAAATATTCTGAAAGCCTCTGTGTATGTGTATTCTGGATATTATCAACGGACGTTATTGTTTGAATGTTTTTTATCAGGGAACATTTAATTTTGTATCGTAGAAACAGTATTTGGTTCCACAAGGAGACACCATCTCTACACATTTGTATTTTCCAGGGAGAAAGCTAGAGGAGCTGCGGCAAACAAACATGATATTTCTGTTTGTATAGATGACATTTTATGCACTGTCCGAAGGAAAAGACATTACTTTTCTCCAAAACCATTTTTACTGTGATTTTCTCGTTCCATTGCATACGAATTCCACCCCACTTTGCCAGGATATGACTGGATGTATCCAGAAATACCCGGTTGTGTTTTGGCTAACTGAATCCCAGATATTGCTACAGCCTCTGTATTTGTGTTTTCCAGATATTATCAATGAACTTTATATTTTCAATGTTTTTTTATCAGGGAACATTTAATTTTGTGCTTGGAAACACTAATTGGTTCCATATAGAGACAACAGGTCTACACATTCTTATTTTTTAGGGAGAAAGCTTGAGGAACTGCGGTAAACAATCATGATATTTCTGTTTGTGTACATGATATGTTATGCACTGGCCGAAGGAGAAGACATTGCTTTCCTCCAAAACAATTCTTACTGTGATTTTCTCGGTCCATTGCATAAGAATTCCACCCCACTTTGTCCACAAATGCCTGGATGAAACCAGAAATATCCGGTTGTGTTTTGGCTGACTATATTCCACATATTGCTACAGACTCAGTGTTTGTGTCTTCTGGATATTATCAACTGACTTTCTTGTTTTGAATGTTTTTATCACGGAACATTTCATTTTGTACCGTAGAAACACTAATTGGTTCCACAAGGAGACACCAGCTCTACACATTCCTATTTTCTAAGGAGAAAGCTAGAGGAACTGCGGCAAACAAACATGATATTTCTGTTTGTATGGATGACATTTTATGCACTTACCTAACGAAAAGTCTTTGCTTTTCTCCAAAATCATTTTTACTGTGATTTTCTCGGTCCTTTCATTCGAATTTCATACCACATTTTCCGGATATGCCTGGATGAAAACGGAAATATCTGGTTGTGTTTTGGCTAACTCAATCGAAATATTGTGAAACACTCTGTGTTTGAGTTTTCTAGTATTCTCGATGGACTTTATGGTTTTGAATGTTTTTATCAGGGAACATTTAATTTTGTACCAGAGAAACACTAATTTGTTCCACATGGAGACACCAGCTCTACATATTCGTATTGTCTAGGGAGAAAGCTAGAGGAACTGTAGCAAAGAAAAATGATATTTCTGTTTGTATAGACGACCTTTTATGCAATTGCCTAATGAAAAGACATTGCTTTTCTCCAAAACTATTCCTACTCTGGTTTTCTCGGTCCATTGCATACGTATTCCACACCACTTTGTCTGGATATACCTGGATGAAACCAGAAATATCCGGTTATGTTTTGGCTAACTCAATCCCAGATATTGCTACAGGCTCTGTGTTAATGTTTTCCGGATATTATCGACAGTCTTTATTGTTCTGAATGTTTTTTATCAGGGAATATTTAATTTTATGCTGGGAAACACTAGTTGATTCCACATGGAGACACCAGCTCTACACACTCGTATTTTCTAAGGAGAAAACTAGAGAAACTACGGAAAGCAACATGATATTTTGTTTGATAGATGACATTTTATACACTTGCCTAACGAAAAGACTTTGCTTTTCTCCAAAGCCATTTTTACTGTGATTTTCTCGGTCTATTGCATAGTAATTCCACACCACTTTGTCCACATATGACTGGATGAAAGCAGAAATATCCGGTTGTGTTGGCTAACTCAATCCCAGATATTACTACAGCCTCTGTGTTAGTGTTTTCTGGATATTATCAACGGACTTTATTGTTTTGAGTGTTTTTTATCGGGGCACATTTTATTTTGTGCTGGGAATCACTAGTTTACTCCACATGGAGAAACCAGCTCTACACATTCGTATTTTCTAGGGAGAAAGCTAGAGGAACTGTGGCCAACAAACATGATATTTCTGCTGAATAGATGACATTTTATGCACTTGCCTAACGAAAAGACTTTGCTTTTCTCCAAAACCATTTTTACTGTGATTTTCTCGGTCCATTGCATACGAATTCCACAACACTTTGTCAGTGTATGACTGAATGAAACCAGAAATATCCGGTTGTGTTTTGGCTAACTCAATCCCAGATATTACTACAGCCTCTGTGCTTGTTTTTCCTGGATAATATCAATGGACGTTATTGTTTTGAATGTTTTTATCAGGGCACATTTAATTTTGTGCTGGGAAACACTAATTGATTCCACATGAGACAACAGCTCTACACATTCGTATTTTCTAGGGAGAAAGCTAGAGGAACTGTGGCAAACAAACAAGATATTTCGGTTTGTATAGATGACATTTTATGCAGTTGCCTAACGAAAAGACTTTGCTTTTTTCCAAAACCATTTTACTGAGATTTTTTCAGTCCATTGCATACGAATTCCACACCACTTTGTGCAGATATGACTGGATGAAAACAGAAATATCCGGTTTTGTTCTGGCTAACTCAATCCGAAATATTGTGAAAGCATCTGTGATGTGTTTTCTGGATATTATCAATGGATTCTATTATTTGGAATGTTTTTATCAGGGCTCATTTAATTTTGTAACGTAGAAACACTAATTGATTCGACATGGAGACACCAGCTCTACACATTCGTATTTTCTAGGCAGAAAGCTAGAGGAAATACAGCAGACAAACATGATATTTCTGTTTGCATAGATGACATTTTATGCCCTTGCCTAAGGAAAAGACTTTACTTTTCTCCAAAACCATTTTTACTGTGATTTTCTATGTCCATTGCATACGAATTCCACACCCGTTTTTCCGGATATGCCTGGATTAAACCAGAAATATCCGGTTGGTTTTCGACTAACTCAATCCCAAATATTGCTACAGACTCTGTGTTTCTGTTTCCCGGATATTATCGATGGACTTCATTGTTTTGAATGTTTTTTATCAGGGAACATTTAATTTTGTACCGTAGAAACACTAATTGCTTCCACATGGAGACACCAGCTTTTCACATTCGTATTTACTAGGGAGACAGCTAGAGGAAATGCGGCAAACAAACATGATATTTTTGTTTGTGTAGATGAGATTTTATGCACTTGCCTAACGAAAAGACTTTGCTTTTCTCCAAAACCATTTTTACTGTGATTTTTCTCAGTCCATTGCATACGAATTCCACACCACTTTTTCCGGATTTCACTGGTTGAAAACAGAAATATTATTAATAAATTATTAATAAATTAATAAATTATTAATAAAAAAGCCATCTGCACATTAATGTTTATTGCAGCTCAATTCACAATAGCTAAGACCTGGAACCAACCCAAATGCCCATCAACAGTAGACTGGATGAAGAAATTATGGGACATGTACTCCATAGAATACTATACAGCAGTAAGAAACAACGAAACCCAGTCATTTGCAACAAGATGGAGCAATCTGGAAAACATCATGCTGAGTGAATTAAGCCAGTCCCAAAGAGAAAAATATCATTTGTTTTCCCTGATCGGTGACAACTGAGTGCCAAAGGGGAAACCTGTCAAGTGGAATGGACACTATAAGCAACAATGAACTGATCAGCTCCTGTCCTGACTTTAGATGTACAATGTAATACTTTATCCTTTTTAGTATTTGTTGTTGTCGTTGTTGTTCTAGTACTATTGGTTGAACTCAGTAATTAACACACAATTATTCTCAGGTGTTTAAATTTTAACTGAAAAGTGATCCCTGTTAAATCTAAGAGTGGAAAAAGAGAGAGAGGAGATGAACAATTTGGAACATGCTCAATCGGACTGGCCACAAATGGTGGAGTTAGAAATGTGCCAGGGGATTCCAACACAATCCCATCAAGATGGCATGTACCAATGCCATCGCACTAGTCCAAGTGATCAATTTCAGCTCACAGTTGATAGCTCTGATAGGTCTAAGAGTCAAAGAGATCACACAAACAAGACAAGTATCTGCTAATACTAACTGATAGAATCAAAAAGGGAGAGAAAGATCCAACATGGGAAGTGGGATAAACAGCAGACTCATAGGATGGCAGATGTCCTAAACAACACTCTGGCCTCAGTATCAGCCCTCAAGGCATTCAGATCTGGCTGAAGAGCCCTTGAGAGTATAGCAGGCATGGAAAGCCAAGATATCATGGAAAAAAAAGACCTAAATGAATGATCTCGGTGAGTGAGATCCCAGTGGAATGAACGGGACCATCAAAGAAGGAGGTACCCTTCTCCGAAGGGAGGAGAGAACTTCCACTTTGACTATGACCCTATCGGAATAAGATCAAAGTCAGCGAACTCTAAAGGCTTCCATAGCCCTGGCAACTCATGACTAGAGCCTAGGGAGATTACTGACGCCATGAACAGGAGTGTCAAATTGTTAAATCAGCAACATGAGTCACTGTGTACTTACACCCCATGTGGGATCTGTCCCTAATGTGTCGTCTAAAGCCAAGTGATGCTATAACTAGTACTGAAACAGTATTTTTATACTTTGCATTTCTGTGTGGGCACAAACTGATGAGGTCTTTAATAATTATATACTGAAGTGATCTTCTGTATATAAAGAGAACTGGAAATGAAAAAAAAAAACAACCTGGTGTTAAAATGGAAATGGCATAGAAAATTAATTAATTTAATAAAAAATTATGTAGGATCTCTGTCTTTAATGTGCTGTACATTGCTATTTAATGCTATAATTAGTAATCCAATGGTAGTTTTTTCACTTTATGTTGCTATATGGGCAAAATGTTGAAATCTTTACCTAATATATACTAAACTGATCTTCTGTATACAAAGAGAATTGAAAATGAATCTTTACATGAATGGAAGGGGAAAAGGAGCGGAAAAGGGGAGGCTTGCGGGCGGGAGGGAAGTTATGGGAGGGGGAAAGCCATTGTAACCCATAAGCTATACTTTGGAAACTTATATTCATTAAATAAAAGTTTAATAAAAAAAAAACAGAAATATCCGGTTGTGTTTTGGCTAACTTAATCCGAAATGTTGTGAAAGCCTCTGTGATGAGTTTTCTGGATATTATCGATAGACTTTATTGTTTTGAATGTTTTTATCAGTGAACATTTAATTTTGTACCGTAGAAACACTAATTGGTTCCACATGGAGACACCAGCTCTACACATTCGTATTTTCGGGAGAAAGCTAGAGGAACTGCGGCAAACAAACATGATATTTCTGTTTGTATAGATTACATTTTATGCCCTTGCCTAAAGAAAAGTCTTTGCTTTTCTCCAAAACAATTTTTACTGTGATTATCTCGTTCCATTGCATATGAGTTCCACACCACTTTGTCGGGATATGCCTGGATGAAAACAGAAATATCCGGTTGTGTTTTGGCTAACTCAATCCGAAATATTGTGAAAGCCTCTGTGTTTGTGTTTTCTGGATGTTATCGATGGACTTTATTGTTTTGAATGTTTTTATCAGGGAACAATTATTTTTGTACCGTAGAAACACTAATTGGTTCCACATGGAGACACCAGCTCTACACATTCGTATTTTCGGGAGAAAGCTAGAGGAACTGTGGAAAACAAACATGATATTTCTGTTACTGTAGATGACATTTTATGCACTTGCCTAATGAAAAGACTATGCTTTTCTCCAGAACCATTTTTACTCTGATTTTCTCATTCCTTTGAATATGGATTCCATACAACTTTGTCGGGATATGACTGGATGAAAACAGAAATATCCAGTTGTGTTTTGGCTAACTTAATCCGAAATATTGTGAAAGCCTCTGTGATGTGTTTTCTGGATATTATCGATAGACTTAATTGTTTTGAATGTTTTATCAGGGAACATTTAATTTTGTACCGTAGAAACAGTATTGGTTCCACATGGAGACACCAGCTCTACACATTCGTATTTTCTAGGGAGAAATCTAGAGGAATTGCGGCAAACAAACATGATATTTCTGTTTGTATAGATTACATTGCATGCCCTTGCCTAACGAAAAGACTTTGCTTTTCTCCAAAACAATTTTTCCTGTGATTATCTCGGTCCATTGCATATGCATTACACACCACTTTGTCGGGATATGGCTGGATGAAAACAGAAATATCCGGTTGTGTTTCAGCTAACTCAATCCCAGATATTGCTACAGGCTCTGTGTTTCTTTTTCCCGGATATTATCCATGGACTTTATTGTATTAAATGTTTTTCATCAGGGAACATTTATTTTTCTGCTGGGAAACACTAATTGTTTCCACATGGAGATACCAGCTCTACACATTCGTATTTTCTAGGGAGAAAGCTCTAGGAACTGTGGCAAACAAACATGATATTTCTGTTACTGTAGATGACATTTTATGCAATTGCCTAACGAAAAGACTTTGCTTTTCTCCAAAACCATTTTTACTGTGATTTTCTCGGTCCATTGCATACGAATTCCACACCACTTTGTCCGGAGATCACTGGATGAAAACAGAAATATCCGGTTGTGTTTTGGCTAACTCAATCCGAAATATTGTGAGAGCCTCTGTAATGTGTTTTCTGGATATTATCGATGGACTTTATTGTTTTGAATGTTTTTATCAGTGAACATTTAATTTTGTACCGTAGAAACACTAATTGGTTCCACATGGAGACACCAGCTCTACACATTCGTATTTTCGGGAGAAAGCTAGAGGAACTGTGGAAAACAAACATGATATTTCTGTTACTATAGATGACATTTTATGCACTTACCTAATGAAAAGACTATGCTTTTCTCCAGAACCATTTTTACTCTGATTTTCTCATTCCATTGAATATGGATTCCACACAACTTTGTCGGGATATGTCTGGATGAAATCAGAAATATCCGGTTGTGTTTTGGCTAACTCAATCCGAAATATTGTGAAAGCCTCTGTAATGTGTTTTCTGGATATTATCAACAGACTTTATTGTTTTGAATGATTTTATCAGGGAACATTAATTTTGTAACGTAGAAACAGTATTGGTTCCACATGGAGACACCAGCTCTACACATTCCTATTTTCGGGAGAAAGCTAGAGGAACTGTGGCAAACAAACATGATATTTCTGTTTGTATAGATTACATTGCATGCCCTTGCCTAACGAAAAGACTTTGCTTTTCTCCAAAACAATTTTTACTGTGATTATCTCGGTCCATTGCATATGCATTACACACCACTTTGTCGGGATATGGCTGGATGAAAACAGAAATATCCGGTTGTGTTTCAGCTAACTCAATCCCAGACATTGCTAGAGGTTCTGTGTTTCCTTTTCCCGGAGATTATCCATGGACTTTATTGTTTTCAATGTTTTGTATGAGGGAACATTTATTTTTTTGCTGGGAAACACTAATTGGTTCCACATGGAGACACCAGCTCTACACATTCGTATTTTCTAGGGAGAAAGCTAGAGGAACTGCAGCCAAGAAACATGATATTTCTGTTTGTGTAGATGACATTTTATGCACTTGCCTAATGAAAAGACTATGCCTTTCTCCAAAACCATTTTTACTGTGATTTTCTCGTTGCATTGCACATGAATTCCACACAACTTTGTCGGGATACACCTGGATGAAAACAGAAATGTCCGGTTGTGTTTTGGCCGCCTCAATCCGAAATATTGTGAAAGCCTCTGCGTTTGTGTTTTCTGGATATTATCGGTGGACTTTATTGTTTTGAATGATTTTATCAGGGAACATGTAATTTTGTACAGTAGAAACACTAATTGGTTCCACGTGGAGACACGAGCTCTACAAATTAGTATTTTCTAGCGAGAAAGCTAGAGGAACTGCGGCAAACAAACATGATACTTCTGTTTGTACACAAGACTTTTTATGCACTTGCCTAACGAAAAGACTTTGCTTTTCTCCAAAACCATTTTTACTGTGATTTTCTCGGTCCATTGCATAAGAATTCCAGACCACTTTGTCCGGATATGACTGGATGAAACCAGAAATAACTGGTTGTGTTTTGGATAACTCAATCCCAGATATTGCGAAAGCCTCTGTGTTTCTGTTTTCTGGATATTATCAACGGACTTTATTGTTTTGCATGCTTTTTAACGGGGAGCATTTAATTTTGTGCTGGGAAACACTAATTGATTACACATGGAGACTCCAGCCCTACAAATTCATATATTCTACGGAAAAAGCTAGAGGAACTGCGGCAAACAAACATGACATTTATGTTTGCATAGATGACATTATATGCACTTGCCTATCTAAAAGTCTTTGTTTTTCCCCAAAACCATTTTTAATGTGATTTTCTCAATCCATTGCATACGAATTCTACACGAGTTTCTTCGGATATGACTGGATGAAACCAGAAATATCTGGTTGTGTTTTGCCTAACTCAATCCAACATATTGCTACAGGCTCTGTGTTTGTGTTTTCTGGATATTATCGATGAACTTTATTGTTTTGAATGTTTTTTATCAGGGAACATTTATTTTTGTGCTGGGAAACACTAATTGGTTCCAAATGGATACACCAGATCTACACATTCGTATTTTCTAGGGAGAAAGCTAGAGGAACTGCGGCAAACAAACATGATATTTCTGTTTGTGTAGATGACATTTTATGCACTTGCCTAACGAAAGACTATGCTTTTCTCCAAAAGCATTTTTACTGAGATTTTCTCGGTCCATTGCATTTGAATTCTACACAACTTGTCGGGATATGACTGGATGAAACCAGAAATATCCGGTTGTGTTTTGGCTAACTCAATCCGAAATATTGTGAAAGACTCTGCGATTGTGTTTTCTGGATATTATCGATGGACTTTATTGTTTTGAATGTTTTTATCAGGGAACATTTAATTTTGTACCGTTGAAACACTAATTGGTTTCACATGGAGACACCAGCTCTACACATTCATATTTTTGGGAGAAAGCTAGAGGAACTGTGGCAAACAAACATGATATTTCTGTTTGTATAGATGACATTTTATGCCCTTGCCTAAAGAAAAGATTTTACTTTTCTCCAAAACCATTTTTACTCTGATTTTCTCGGTCCATTGCATAGGAATTCCACACCACTTTGTCAGGATATGACTGGATGAAACCAGAAATATCTGGTTGTATTTTGGCTAACTCAATCCCAGATATTGCTACTGCCAGTGTGTTTGTGTTGTCCAGATATTATCAACGGACTTTATTGTTCTGAATGTTTTTTATCAGGGAACATTTAATTTTGTACCATAGAAACAGTAATTGGTTCCACATGGAGACACCAGCTCTACACATTCGTATTTTTGGGAGAAAGCTAGAGGAACTGCGGCAAACAAACATGATATTTCTGTTTGTATAGATTACATTTTATGCCCTTGCCTAATGAAAAGTCTTTGCTTTTCTCCAAAACAATTTTTACTGTGATTATCTCGGTCCATTGAATATGGATTACACAACACTTTGTCGGGATATTCATGGATGAAAACAGAAATATCGGCCGGCGCCGTGGCTCAACAGGCTAATCCTCCGCCTTGCGGCGCCGGCACACCGGGTTCTAGCCTCGGTTGGGGCACCGATCCTGTCCCGGTTGCCCCTCTTCCAGGCCAGCTCTCTGCTGTGGACAGGGAGTGCAGTGGAGGATGGCCCAAGTGCTTGGGTCCTGCACCACATGGGAGACCAGGAGAAGCACCTGGCTCCTGCCATCGGAACAGCGCAGTGCGCCGGCCGCAGCACGCTACCGCGGCGGCCATTGGAGGGTGAACCAACGGCAAAAGGAAGACCTTTCTCTCTGTCTCTCTCTCACTGTCCACTCTGCCTGTCAAAAAAAAAAAAACAGAAATATCCGGTTGTGTTTTGCCTAACTCAATCCGAAATATTGTGAAAGCCTCTGTGTTTGTGTTTTCTGGATATTATCGATGGACTTTATTGTTTTGAATGTTTTTATCAGGGAACATTTAATTTTGTACCATAGAAACAGTAATTGGTTCCACATGGAGACACCAGCTCTACACATTCATATTTTCTAGGGAGAAAGCTAGAGGAACTGCGGCCAAGAAACATGATATTTCTGTTTGTGTAGATGACATTTTATGCACTTGCCTAACGAAAGACTATGCTTTTCTCCAAAAGCATTTTTACTGAGATTTTCTCGGTCCATTGCATTTGAATTCTACACAACTTGTCGGGATATGACTGGATGAAACCAGAAATATCCAGTTGTGTTTTGGCTAACTCAATCCGAAATATTGTGAAAGACTCTGCGATTGTGTTTTCTGGATATTATCGATGGACTTTATTGTTTTGAATATTTTTTATCAGGGAACATTTAATTTTGTACCGTTGAAACTCTAATTGGTTCCTCATGGAGACACCAGCTCTACACATTCGTATTTTCAGGAGAAAGCTAGAGGAACTGCGGCAAACAAACATGATATTTCTGTTTGTATAGATGACATTTTATGCCCTTGCCTAACGAAAAGACCTTGCTTTTCTCCAAAACCATTTTTACTCTGATTTTCTCGGTCCATTGCATACGAATTCCACACCACTTTGTCCGGATATGACTGGATGAAACCAGAAATATCCGGTTGTATTTTGGCTAACTCAATCCCAGATATTGCTACTGCCTGTGTGTTTGTGTTGTCCGGATATTATCAACGGACTTTATTGTTTTGAATGTTTTTATCAGGGAACATTTAATTTTGTTTTTTTTTTCATTTTCAATTCTCTTTATATACAGAAGAGCAATTTAGTATAAAGATTTCAACAGTTTGCACCCAATTGAAACACAAAGTGAAACATACTGTTTGAGAAATAGTTATAGCATTAAATCACAATGGACAGCACATTAAGGATAGAGATCCCACATGAGGAGCAAGTGCACAGTGGCTCCTGTTTTTGACCCAACAAATTGACACTCTAGTTTATGGCGCCTATAACCATCCTAGGCTGTCGTCATGAGTTGCCAAGGCTATGGAAGCCTTCCAAGTTTACCGACTCTGATCATATTTAGACAAGGTCATAAAAAACAGAGTGAGGATAGTAACCAATGATCCTAAGAGTGGCATTTACCAGGTTTGAACAATTATACAGCATTAAGTGGGGAAGAGGACCATCAGTACACACAGGTTGGGAGTAGAGCCATTGGTGGTAGAGTAGAGGTTATGATTACGAAGGAATGAGGCCCAAGTGCACTAGACAGGGCCTAGAACAAAGGACAAAGTCATTATTAGAGGAGCTAAGAAAGGTGCTGTCTAAGCTACAATTGAGTTTTCTGATTGAGAGGCAAATAGAACCTGATAGAAGGGGCTTGATAATAATCTGGTGGGCTTTAGGCCTTGTAAATTCAGAGGCCCAGACCTATCTATCTCTTCACATGGGGTATATCCTAAGGGAGGTGTGAACCTCCTAGGGGAAGGCACTCTGTTGACTTTCATTACTTGGCTGGCCTGGGAGGAGAGCTGGCCAGGTCAAGGCAGGGGGCATCTCTACCAAGAAATTTACAGTTCTGCCTGCAATGTTGCTGACCCTACTTGACCATCCCCTCAGCTGCAGTGGTCACTTTGGAAGTTGGGCTGAGTGAAGGGCTTTTCAGCTTAGAGCCAATAAGATCTGTGGCTCTGACCTGGGCATCCTTGGACTCCAGGGCAGGTCCATTTCCAGTGATCCAACTCTTGGCAGAGCTGCCAGGGCTCTTCACAAGCTGACTTCTGCTGAAGCCCAGGCTTACCACATTGAAAGCCACTGCAGTGGACTGGCCTGTTGGGTCTCCTTGAGGGCAGATCACTGTACAGCTCAGCCATTAATAGGCCTGCCACCCATTGCTTCTGATGCCTAGCTTTCTTTTCCTCCTGGTTTGTGTTAAAGCAGACCAGAGGATGCAAGTCAAGGGAGTGCCCAAGTCCCATCTCTAATCTTCGGTGGCCTGAACTACAAGTCTATAGTCACAGGCATGTTCTGTAGTAGTTTTTCTAAGGTAGACAATGCCCATGAGGAAAATTATATTCTCACTTAAAAACTTTCTTTCCCTTTGGTCTGAAAGGGAGGTTTTTTCTACTTACTGTATACTTCGCTGATGGCGAAGTGAATCTAGCTATGAGATTATTATTTAAGTTCTTATTTTGGCTATGCTATTACAGAAAAATGTTAGCCATCTCTTTTATAAGGTCTAAAGATTAAATTGTGCGTCCTACAGATTCCTTCATAATAGAATTAGTTTCCTACCTTGAAGAGAATAGAGAAATGAAAGAACAAGTTGGGCTTAGAATAGAGAAATGAGGGAGCAAGTCCTAGATCGCTTGCTGACAATAGCAATATCACATGAATACTTAGCAAACCGTTTCAACCATTAGATAACAACTTAAGAAAACATTTACCAGAAGGTCCAATGCCTTCTATAAATTTTAAGAATCATGTATTTGAAAACACCTCTTAAATATCTAACATGGTGTAGTTTGTTTAGCCAGTAAACTTAAGCACAACCATCTAAAATCTTTTTAGTTTTTTTCTACCAACACGTTTAAAACATATGATACACAGATTCAGGTCCCACAAATTAAAATGTATCTTTGATTGATTTTAGCAGCTTAAATTTATGGACAATCTTATCTAAAGCCATTTAAAATAAAACTCTTAATGAAATTTCCCCATGTGGACATACAATATGTACACACATATAACATAGAATAATAGACCAATATAGTAATTTTAATAATAGCTTTTAAAATCTTTAACTCTTTCTGTAGATTGCCAATTGATTTGAATTGCTATTTGTTTTTAGTAACCTCAGTTAACCATACTTTCTCTCAGTTGGTACTGTTAATACATTATTGGCTTCATCTGTTTACAGAGCCATCCCAAAGTACTGAATACAATAGAAGTGGCTGGAAAAAGTCCATAGGAACCTATAGGAGGACAGCTAAACACAGAACCAACAACGCTTTAGTTTTATGAGCAGCACATCATATATAACAATGGATGACAAAAGACTTTAAGTCGCCATGTTTAAAATTATAAACTCATCAACCAACAAGAGGCACTTGCTTACGTCACAGTATTTTTGAAAGCACCTGTAGGACTTTACAAGTATTTAACCCTTTAGGCCTCTGGGGCTTTCTCCTTAAGATAACTATTATGTCTAGTAACACAAGATCATTAGACTTTTTAATACTCAAACATTTGTATTAATAGCATTTTCCATTATAGAAACTGGTACCACATTATAGTCTGGTACCACATCACATCTTGACAGTCCTTCTAATATAATCCAAATAGACTGATTAGTTGCTGACTCTATAAGATGAGAGCCATAGGTCCTTCGATTTTTCCAGTTGGGCCCAAACTGGAAAAACCAAAGTCCAGGAATTACTGGAAATTTTAGAGACCAGATTGTTTGAAACTTTGATTTTTGAATGCCTGTCAAGAATGCCAAGAAGGCTCAAAATCCAAAATATCTGGTTGAAATATGATTCCTTAAAATCATGACATAACATAGACCAAATTTGATCATTGTTACCAGGTGATTATTCAAATCTTTGAAAAGAAGCACATATTTAAATCACCCATAGCTCTTAATAAAAATTCAGCTGTTTTTGAACAATTAGAATTTAACAGACATCAAGAGAACGTAATAGATTACTTTAACACATTGCTTTAACAGAGCATCAGAGTTTAATTCTATGTCAAAGAGAAATTGAGCTTCCTGTGATCTTTTGCTGTGAGGTTTCCTTCCTTTACCTTCTTTCATATTAGTGACCATGTTTCTGTGTTTCTGTGGGTAACACATCTTTAAGCATCTTTTGCAGGGCTGGACGAGTGGCAACAAATTCGTTCAGTTTCTGTTTGCTATGAAAAGTCCTAATTTCACCTTCATTCACAAATGAGAGCTTTGCAGGATATAGTATTCTGGGCTGGCAGTTTTTCTCTCTAAGTACCTGGGCTATGTCTCGCCATTCCCTTCTAGCTTGTAGGGTTTCTGACGAGAAGTCTGCTGTGAGTCTAATTGGAGATCCTCTAAGAGTAATCTGATGTTTCTCTCTTGCACATTTTAGGATCTTTTCTTTATGTTTCACTGTGGTGAGTTTGATTACAACGTGTCGTGGTGAGGATCTCTTTTGGTCATGTTTATTAGGGGTTCTATAAGCTTCCTGTACTAAGATGCCTCTGTCCTCCAAACCTGGGAGATTTTCTGCTAGTATCTCACTGAAAATGCCTTCTAATCCTTTCTCCCTCTCCATGCCTTCAGGAAATCCTAGAACCCAAATGTTGGGTTTTTTAATAGTATCCTGTAGATTACCGACAATATTTTTTAGATTACTAATTACTTCTTTTCTTTGGTTTGCCTGTTTCCTTTCCTGTTCTCTGTCTTCTAAGTCTGATATTCTCTCTTCTGCTTCACCCATTCTGTTTTTAAGGCTCTCTAATGTGTTTGTCATTTGATCTATTGAATTCTTCATTTCATTATGCTTTCTCGTCACTATCACAGTTTCTTGTTCTACTAGTTGTTTCATTTCATTTTGATTCCTCCTTAATATTTCATTTTCACGAGAGAGATTTTCTATCTTTTCCATTAAGAATTTCTGTAGCTCAAGAATTGGTTTTTGAGAAGTTCCTAATGTTCTTATCAATTTTTTGAGATCCGCTTCTTGCATTTCTTCGAACTCATCATCTTCATAATCTTGAATTGGGGTGTCTTTTTCATTTGGGGGCGTCATAGTTTCTTCCTTATTCTTGTTAGCTTGGTTTTTGCGTTTGTTGTTTGGCATGTTGGAGATATTTGGTTTCTTCACTGTGGTGTTTTTTCTTGTTACACTATGGCTCTAAATTAAGTGGACGGTCTGATTTCAGTGGAGCCTTAGAGGCTTGAGATGAGTGTGGACTGAGTGCTGTGTTTAGTTCCACAGGGTTGAGGGTATGTCAAAGATGAAACTCCCAGGTTAGGTGTGGTAAATCTCTCTTTCTTTTTTTGATTCAAAAGGGAAGCAATTCCGCACAGCTGAACATAATTGGAGGTAGTTAGCAGGCAAATGATATACCCACAGGAGCCAGAGATCAGAAGCTCTTTCCCAAGGACAACACAGGGAATCTCTGCTGCCCTCAGTGTGGGCTCCAATTCTCCTGCAGTCTCCCACTGGGTTGCCAAGTTAGATGCTAATCTCCCGTTATTTCACCCCTCCCCCCAGAGTCAGGTTTTTCTGCTAGTCTCAGGGCTGGTGCAGACCTGAGGTCGCCCTGCTTATGATGTATGTCCCAAATTGTGCCTGCTCTGTCTTGCTCACCTTAGAGAGATGAGCGGAGAGAGAGAAACTTGTGTCCGTATCGGTCACTTTTTTATTTTTTTCCTCTCTCTCTTCTAGTTAGCCTGGTGAATTTTTCCCCACCGAGTTTCAAGCCTCATTCCCTCTAGCCTCCTCTTTCTGCTTGCCTGCTGGTGTCTCAGGCTATTGAGGTTCAGCTCACCTCACGTTCCAGTGCTGGTCTCTTGAGTCTGCCGCTGGTGTCCCGAAATTGGGCTCCCACACTCTCCACGCAGGTACACTGTGAATCATTAGTTCCGGAAGAGTTTCCTCTACTGTTTCATCGCCTACTCTTCTTAACCCTGCAGTATCTCCACTTATATTAAACTGTCTCTCCCCCGGACTAATAGTATGCTCCCTGCCTACTCCGCCATCTTGCCACTCAATCAGGAACATTTAATTTTGTACCATTGAAACACTAATTGGTTCCACATGGAGACACCAGCTCTACACATTCGTATTTTCTAGGGAGAAAGCTAGAGCAACTGCGGCAAACAAACATGATATTTCTGCTTGTATAGAAGACATTTTATGCATTGCCTAACAAAAAGATTTGCTTTTCTCCAAAACCATTTTACTCTGATTTTCTCGGTCCATTGCATATGAATTCCAGAGCACTTTGTCCGGATATGACTGGATGAAAACAGAAATATCCGGTTGTGTTTCAGCTAACTCAATCCCAAATATTGTTAAAGCATCGGTGTTTCTTTATTGTTTTGTATGTTTTTATCAGAGAACATTTAATTTTGTACCGTAGAAACACTAATTGGTTCCACATGGAGACACCAGCTCTACACATTCGTATTTTCTAGGGAGAAAGCTAGAGGAACTGCGGCAAACAAACATGATATTTCTGTTTGTATAGTAGACATTTTATGCCCTTGCCTAACCAAAAAACTTTGCTTTTATCCAGAACCATTTTTACTCTGATTATCTCGGTCCATTGTATATGAATTCCACACAACTTTGTCTGGATATGACTGGATGAAAACAGAAATATCCGGTTGTGTTTCGGCAAACTCAATCCCAGATATTGCTACAGGCTCTGTGTTTCTGTTTCCCTGATATTATCCATGCACTTTATTGTTTTCAATGTTTTTTATCAGGGAACATTTATTTTTGTGCTGGGAAACACTAATTGGTTCCACATGGAGACACCAGCTCTACACTTTCGTATTATCTAGGGAGAAAGCTAGAGGAACTGCGGCAAACAAATATCATATTTCTGTTTGTGTAGATGACATTTTATGCACTTGCCTAACGAAAAGACTATGCTTTTCTCCAAAACCGTTTTTACTGTGATTTTCTCTTTCCATTGCATATGAATTTCACACAACTTTGTCGGGATATGACTGGATGAAACCAGAAATATCCGGTTGTGTTTTGGCTAAATCATTCCGAAATATTGTGAAAGCCACTGCGTTGGTGTTTTCTGGATATTATCGATGGACTTTATTGTTTTGAATGTTTTTATCAGGGAACATTTAATTTTGTACCGTAGAAACACTAATTGCTTCCACATGGAGACACCAGCTCTACACACTCGTATTTTCTAGGGAGAAAACTAGAGAAACTGCGGAAAGCAACATGATATTTTTGTTTGTGTAGATGACATTTTATGCACTTGCCTAACGAAAAGACTTTGCTTTTCTCCAAAACCATTTTTACTGTGATCTTTTCGGTCTTTTGCATTGTAATTCCACACCACTTTGTCCACATATGACTGGATGAAAGCAGATATATCCGGTTGTTTTGGATAACTCAATCCCAGATATTGTGAAAGCCTCTGTGTTTGGGATTTCTGGATAATATCAACGAACTTTATTGTTTTGAGTGTTTTTTATCAGGGCACATTTAATTTTGTGTTGGGAAACACTAATTGGTTCCACATGGAGACACCAGCTCTTCACATCCGTATTTTCTAGGGAGAAAGCTAGAGGAACTGCGGCCAACAATCATGATATTTCTGTTTGAACAGATGACATTTTATGCACTTACCTAACAAAAAGACTTTGCTTTTCTCCAAAACCATTTTTACTGTGATTTTCTCGGTCCATTGCATATGAATTCCACGCAACATTGTCCGAATATGACTGGATGAAACAAGAAATATCCGGCTGTGTTTTGGCTAACTCAATCCCAGATATTACTACAGCCTCTTTGCTTGTGTTTTCTGGATATTATCAACGGACGTTATTGTTTGAATGTTTTTTATCAGGGAACATTTAATTTTGTGCTGGGAAACACTAATTGGTTCCACATGGAGACACCAGCTCTATACATTCGTATTTTCTAGGGAGAAAGCTAGAGAAACTTCAGAAAACAAACATGATATTTCTGTTTTTATAGATGACATTTTACGCACTTGCCTAACGAAATGACTTTGCTTTTCTCCAAAACCATTTTTACTGTGATTTTCTCATTCCATTGCATACGAATTCCACCCCACTTTGCCAGGATATGACTGGATGTATCCAGAAATACCCGGTTGTGTTTTGGCTAACTGAATCCCAGATATTGCTACAGCCTCTGTATTTGTGTTTTCCAGATATTATCAATGAACTTTATGTTTTCAATGTTTTTTATCAGGGAACATTTAATTTTGTGCTTGGAAACACTACTTGGTTCCATATAGAGACAACAGGTCTACACATTCTTATTTTTTAGGGAGAAAGCTTGAGGAACTGAGGTAAACAAACATGATATTTCTCTTTGTGTACATGACATGTAATGCACTGGCCGAAGGAGAAGACATTGCTTTCCTCCAAAACAATTCTTACTGTGATTTTCTCAGTCCATTGCATAAGAATTCCACCCCACTTTATCCACATATGCCTGGATGAAACCAGAAATATCCGGTTGTGTTTTGGCTGACTATATCCCACATATTGCTACAGACTCAGTGTTTGTGTCTTCTGGATATTATCAACTGACTTTCTTGTTTTGAATGTTTTTATCACGGAACATTTCATTTTGTACCGTAGAAACACTAATTGGTTCCACAAGGAGACACCAGCTCTACACATTCCTATTTTCTAGGGAGAAAGCTAGAGGAACTGCGGCAAACAAACATGATATTTCTGTTTGTATGGATGACATTTTATGCACTTTCCTAACGAAAAGTCTTTGCTTTTCTCCAAAACCATTTTTACTGTGATTTTCTCGGTCCTTTGCATCCGAATTTCATACCACATTTTCCGGATATGCCTGGATGAAAACGGAAATATCCGGTTGTGTTTTGGCTAACTCAATCGAAATATTGTGAAACACTCTGTTTTTGAGTTTTCTGGTATTATCGATGGACTTTATGGTTTTGAATGTTTTTATCAGGGAACATTTAATTTTGTACCAGAGAAACACTATTTGGTTCCACATGGAGACACCAGCTCTACACATTCGTATTGTCTAGGGAGAAAGCTAGAGGAACTGTAGCAAACAAAAATGATATTTCTGTTTGTATAGATGACCTTTTATGCAATTGCCTAACGAAAAGACATTGCTTTTCTCCAAAACTATTCTTACTCTGGTTTTCTCGGTCCATTGCATACGTATTCCACACCACTTTGTCTGGATATGCCTGGATGAAACCAGAAATATACGGTTGTGTTTTGGCTAACTCAATCCCAGATATTGCTACAGGCTCTGTGTTAATGTTTTCCGGATATTATCGACAGTCTTTATTGTTTTGAATGTTTTTTATCAGGGAATATTTAATTTTGTGCTGGGAAACACTAGTTGATTCCACATGGAGACACCAGCTCTACACACTCGTATTTTCTAAGGAGAAAACTAGAGAAACTGCGGAAAGCAACATGATATTTCTGTTTGATAGATGACATTTTATACACTTGCCTAACGAAAAGACTTTGCTTTTCTCCAAAACCATTTTTACTGTGATTTTCTCGCTCCATTGCATACGAATTCCACACCAATTTGTCCGGATATAACTGGATGAAACCAGAAATATTCGGTAGTGTTTTGGCTATCACAATCCAGATATATGTGTTTGTGTACATAACATTTTATCCACTTGCCCTAGAGAAAGATTTTGCTTTTTCCAAAACCACTTTCACTGTGCAATTCGAGGTCCCTTGCATAAGAATTGCACAACACTTTGTCCAGATATGACTGGATCAGACGGGAAATAATCAGTTCTGTCTTGCCTAACTCAATCCAAGATCTTGCTACAGTCTTTGTGATTGTGTTTTCTGGATATTATCAATGGACCTTACAGGTTGGAAGGAATTTTAGCAGGGAACATTTTAGTGTGTGCTAGTAAATGCTAATTATTTCCACATTGGAGAAAAAACCGCTACAAATTTGTGTTTTCTATTGAGAAAGCTAGAGCAACTGCTGCAAACATGATATTTCTGGTTGTAAACATGACATGTTCTAGACTTACCCAAGAAAAAGGCTTTGCTTTCCTTCCAAACAAGTTTGACTGTGATTGTTTGCATCCATTGAATATGAATTCCACAATACTTTGTCAGGATATGACTCAATGAAATCAGACATATCCGGTTGTGTTGTGGCTATCTCAATCCCAGAGCTTACTACAGGCTCTGTGTTTATGATTTCTGGATATTATCAATGGACTCTATCATTTTGAATGAATTTTAGCAGGGAACATTTTCTTTTGTGCTGCCAAACATGAATTGGTTCCACATGGAGACAAAAAATCTGCACATTCGTTTTCTAGGAGAAAGCTATAGCAAGCTCAGCAAAAAATATGATATTTTTGGTTTTCTACAAGGCATTTTCTCCACTTGCCCACGCAAAAGACTTTGCTTTTCTCCAAAACCAGTTTGAGTGTGATTTTCTGAGTCCATTGCATACAAATTCCACAACACTTTCTCTGGATATGACTGAATGAAATGAGAACTATCCACTAGTGTTGTGGCTAACTCCAGCCCAGATCATCCTACAGATGCTGTATGTGTGTTTTCTGGATATTGTCAATGGACTTTACAATTTTGAATGAACTTTAGCAGAGAACCTTTTATTTTGTGCTGGCAAATGCTAACTGTTTCCACATGGAGTCAAAACCTCTACACATTCGTGATTTCTAGGGATAAAACTAGAGCAACTGTGGCAAACAAACGTGATATTTGTGTTTGTAAACATGACATTTTATCCACTTGTCTAAGAAGAAGTCTTTGCTGTTCTCCAAAACCTGTTGACTGTGATTGTTTGGGTCTATGAAATACGAATTTAACAATACTCTGTCGAAATATGACTGGATGAAACCAGAAATGTCCTGTTGTGTTGTGGCTTACTCAATCCCAGAGCTTGCTACAGCCTCTGTGTTTGTGTTTTCTGGATATTATCAATGGACTCTATGGTTTGGAGTGAATTTTAGCAGGGGACATTTTGTTTTGTGCTGCCTAACACTAATTAGTTCAACATGGAGACAAAACCTTTGCACATTCATGTCTTCAAGGGATAAAGCTAGAGCAAGTGTGGGAAATAAACAGGATTTATGTGTTTGTATACATAACATTTTATCCACTTGCCCAAGAAGAGGATTTAGCTTTTTCCAAAACCACTTTGACTATGCAATCCGAGGTCCCTTGCATAAGAGTTGCACAACACTTTGTCCAGATATGACTGGATTAAACCGGAAATATCCAGTTGTGTTTTGGCTAACTCAAGCCCAGATCATTCTAGATACTGTGTGTGTGTTTTCTGGATATTGTCAATGGTCTTTAAGGTTTTGAATGCACTTTAGCAGAGGACCTTTTATTTTGTGCTGGCAAATGCTAATTATTTGCACATGGAGTCAAAATCTCTCCACATTCGTGATTTCTAGGGATAAAGCCAAAGCATCCACAGCAAACAAACGTGATATTTGTGTTTGTAAACATGACATTTTATCCACTTGTCTAAGAAAAAGACTTTGCTTTTCTCCAAAACCTGTTTGACTGTGATTGTTTGGGTCCATTGAATACGAATCCCACAATACTCTTTCGAGATATTACTGGATGAAACCAGAAATGTCCTGTTGTTTTGTGGCTTACTCAATCCCAGAGCTTGCTACAGCCTCTGTGTTTGTGTTTTCTGGATATTATCAATGGACTTTATGGTTTGGAATGAATTTTAGCAGGGAACATTTTGTTGTGTGCTGCCAAACACTAATTGGTTCCACTAATGGAGACAAAACCTTGGAACATTCGTGTTTTGTAGGGATAAACTAGAGCAAGTGCAGGAAACATACATGATGTATGTGTTTGTATACATAACATTTTATCCACTTGCCCAAGAATAGTATTTTGCTTTTTCCAAAACCACTTTGACTGTGCAATTCGAGGTCCCTTGCATAAGAACTGGACAACACTTTGTCCAGATATGATTGGATCAAACCGGAAATATCCAGTTGTGTTTTGGCTAACTCAATCCCAAATCCTGCTACAATCTCTGTGTTTGTGTTTTCTGTATATTATCAATGGATCTTACAGGCTGGAAGGAATTTTAGCAGAGATAAATTTATTTTGTGCTAGTAAATGCTAATTATTTCCACATGGAGACAAAACCGCTACAAATTTGTGTTTTCTATTGAGAAAGCTAGAGCAACTGCTGCAAACATGATATTTCTGGTTGTAAACATGACATGTTCTAGACTTACCCAAGAAAAGGGCTTTGCTTTCCTTCCAAACAAGTTTGACTGTGATTGTTTGCATCCATTGAATATGAATTCCACAATACTTTGTCAGGATATGACTCGATGAAATCAGACATATCCGGTTGTGTTGTGGCTATCTCAATCCCAGAGCTTACTACAGGCTCTGTGTTTATGATTTCTGGATATTATCAATGGACTCTATCGTTTTGAATGAATTTTAGCAGGGAACATTTTCTTTTGTGCTGCCAAACATGAATTGGTTCCACATGGAGAAAAAAAATCTGCACATTCGTTTTCTAGGAGAAAGCTATAGCAAGCTCAGCAAAAAAATATGATATTTTTGGTTTTCTACAAGGCATTTTCTCCACTTGCCCACGCAAAAGACTTTGCTTTTCTCCAAAACCAGTTTGAGTGTGATTTTCTGAGTCCATTGCATACAAATTCCACAACACTTTCTCTGGATATGACTGAATGAAATGAGAACTATCCACTAGTGTTGTGGCTAACTCCAGCCCAGATCATCCTACAGATGCTGTATGTGTGTTTTCTGGATATTGTCAATGGACGTTATGGTTTTGAATGAACTTTAGCAGAGAACCTTTTATTTTGTGCTGGCAAATGCTAACTGTTTCCACATGGAGTCAAAACCTCTACACATTCGTGATTTCTAGGGATAAAACTAGAGCAACTGTGGCAAACAAACGTGATATTTGTGTTTGTAAACATGACATTTTATCCACTTGTCTAAGAAGAAGTCTTTGCTGTTCTCCAAAACCTGTTGACTGTGATTGTTTGGGTCTATGAAATACGAATTTAACAATACTCTGTCGAAATATGACTGGATGAAACCAGAAATGTCCTGTTGTGTTGTGGCTTACTCAATCCCAGAGCTTGCTACAGCCTCTGTGTTTGTGTTTTCTGGATATTATCAATGGACTCTATGGTTTGGAGTGAATTTTAGCAGGGGACATTTTGTTTTGTGCTGCCTAACACTAATTAGTTCAACATGGAGACAAAACCTTTGCACATTCATGTCTTCAAGGGATAAAGCTAGAGCAAGTGCGGGAAATAAACAGGATTTATGTGTTTGTATACATAACATTTTATCCACTTGCCCAAGAAGAGGATTTAGCTTTTTCCAAAACCACTTTGACTATGCAATCCGAGGTCCCTTGCATAAGAGTTGCACAACACTTTGTCCAGATATGACTGGATTAAACCGGAAATATCCAGTTGTGTTTTGGCTAACTCAAGCCCAGATCATTCTAGATACTGTGTGTGTGTTTTCTGGATATTGTCAATGGTCTTTAAGGTTTTGAATGCACTTTAGCAGAGGACCTTTTATTTTGTGCTGGCAAATGCTAATTATTTGCACATGGAGTCAAAATCTCTCCACATTCGTGATTTCTAGGGATAAAGCCAAAGCATCCACAGCAAACAAACGTGATATTTGTGTTTGTAAACATGACATTTTATCCACTTGTCTAAGAAAAAGACTTTGCTTTTCTCCAAAACCTGTTTGACTGTGATTGTTTGGGTCCATTGAATACGAATCCCACAATACTCTTTCGAGATATTACTGGATGAAACCAGAAATGTCCTGTTGTTTTGTGGCTTACTCAATCCCAGAGCTTGCTACAGCCTCTGTGTTTGTGTTTTCTGGATATTATCAATGGACTTTATGGTTTGGAATTAATTTTAACAGGGAACATTTTGTTGTGTGCTGCCTAACACTAATTGGTTCCACATGGAGACAAAACCTTGGAACATTCGTGTTTTCTAGGGATAAAGCTAGAGCAAGTGCGGGAAACAAACAGGATGTATGTGTTTGTATACATAACATTTTATCCACTTGCCCAAGAGAAAGATTTTGCTTTTTCCAAAACCACTTTGTGCAATTAGAGGTCCCTTGCTTAAGAATTTAACAACACTTTGTGCAGATATGATTGGATCAGACGGGAAATATTCAGTTGTGTCTTGCCTAACTCAATCCCAGATCTTGCTACAGCCTCTGTGTTTGTGGTTTCTGGATGTTATAAATGGACCTTACGTGTTGGAAGGAATTTTAGCAGGGACCATTTTATTTTGTGCTAGTAGATGCTAATGATTTCCACATGGAGAAAAAACCGCTACAAATTTGTGTTTTCTATTGAGAAAGCTAGAGCAACTGCTGCAAAGATGATATTTATGTTTGTAAAAGTGACATGTTATCCACTTACCCAAGGAAAAGATTTTGCTTTTCTTCCAAACCGGTTTGACTGTGATTTTCTGCATCCATTGAATATGAATTCCACAATACTTTGTCATGATATGACAGGATGAAACCAGAAATATCCGGTTGTGTTGTGGCTATCTCAATACCAGAGCTTGCTATGGGCTCTGTGTTTATGTTTTAAGGTTATGATCAATGGACTATCATTTTGAATGGATATTAGCAGGGAACATGTTGTTTTGTGCTGCCAAACAAAAATTGGTTACACATGGAGACAAAAATCTGCACATTCATGTTTTGTAGGAGAAAGCTATAGGAAGCTTGGCAAAAAAAATAGGATACATTTGTTTTGATACATGGCATTTTACCCATTGGCCAAGGAAAAGACTTTGCTTTTCTCCAAAACGAGTTTGACTGTGATTTTCTACATCCATTGAATGTGAATTCCACAATACTTTGTCCGGATATGACTGGAAAAAATCAGAAATATCTGGTTGTGTAGTGGCTATCTCATTCCCGAGCATGCTACGGGCACTGTGTTTGTGATTTAAGGATGTGATCAATAGACTCTATCGTTTTGAATGAATATTAGCAGGGAACATTTTCTTTTGTGCTGCCAAACATGAATTGGTTCCACATGGATACAAAAAATCTGCACATTCATGTTTTCGAGGAGAAAGCTATAGCAAGCTCTGCCAAAAAATAGGATATTTTTGTTATACATGGCATTTTATCCACTTGCCCACGCAAAAGACTTTGCTTTTCTCCAAAACCAGATTGAGTATGATTTTCTGAGTCCATTGCATACAAATTCCACAACACTTTCTCTGGATATGACTGAATGAAATGAGAACTATCCACTAGTGTTGTGGCTAACTCCAGCCCAGATCATCCTACAGATGCTGTGTGTGTGTTTTCTGGATATTGTCAATGGATTTTACGGTTTTGAATGAAATTTAGCAAAGTACCTTTTATTTCGGGATGGCAAATGATAATTGTTTCCACATGGAGTCAAAACCTCTACACATTCGTGTTTTCTAGGGATAAAGCTAGAGCATCTGTGGCAAACAAACGTGATATTTGTGTTAGTAAACATGACATTTTATCCACTTGTCCAAGAGAAAGATTCAGCTTTTTCCAAAACCACTTTGTGCAATTCGAGTTCCCTTGCATAAGAATTGCACAACACTTTGTGTAGATATGAGTGGATCAGACCGGAAATATCCAGTTGTGTTTTGGCTAACTCAATCCCAGAGCTTGCTACAGTCCCTGTGTTTGTGTGTTCTGGATATTATCAATCGACCTTACAGGTTGGAAGGATTTTTAGCAGGGAATATTTTAGCTTGTGCTAGTAGATGCTAATTATTTCCACATGGAGAAAAAACCACTACAAATTTGTGTTTTTACTGAGAATGCTAGAGCAACTGCTGCAAACATGATATTTCTGTTTGTGAACATGACATGTTTTCCACTTACCCAAGAAAAAGACTTTGCTTTTCTTCCAAACCAGTTTGACTGTGATTTTCTGAGTCCATTGCATACAAATTCCACAACACTTTGTCCGGATATGACTGAAGGAAACCAGAACTATCCACCAGTGTTGTGGCTAACTCAAGCCCGGATCATCCTACAGATGCTGTGTGTGTTTTCTGGATATTGTCAATGGACTTTAGGGTTTTGAATGAACGTTAGCAGAGAACCTTTTATTTTGTGCTGGCAAATGATAATTGTTTCCACGTGGAGTCAAAACCTCTACACATTCGTGTTTTCTAGGGATAAAGCTAGAGCATTGTGGCAAACAAACGTGATATTTGTGTTTGTAAACATGACATGTTATCCACTTGTCTAAGAAAAAGACTTTGCTGTTCTCAAAACCAGTTTGACTGTGATTGTTTGCGTCCATTGAATACGAATCCCACAATACTTTGTCGAGATATAACTGGATGAAACCAGAAATGTCCTGTTGTGTTGTGGCTTGCTTATTTCCAGAATCTTCTGCAGCATCTGTGTTTGTGTTTTCTGGATATTATCAATGGACTTTATGGTTTGGAATGAATTTTAGCAGGGAACATTTTGTTTTGTGCTGCCTAACACTAATTGGTTCCACATGGAAACAAAACCTTTGCACATTCGTGTTTTCTAGGGATAAAGCTAGAGCAAGTGCGGGAAACAAACAGGATATATGTGTGTGTGTACATAACATGTTATCCACTTGCCCAAGAGAAAGATTTTGCTTTTTCCAAAACCACTTTGACTGTGTAATTCGAGGTCCCTTGCATAAGAATTGCACAACACTTTGTCCAGGTATGACTGGATGAAACCAGAAATATCCAGTTTTGTTTTGGCTATCTCAATCCCAGAACATGCTACTATCTCTGTGTTTGTGTTTTCTGGATATTATCAATGGACCTTACGGGTTGCAAGGAATTTTCGTAGGGAACATTTTATTTTGTGCTAGTATATGCTAATGATTTCCACATGGAGAAAAAAACCGCTACAAATTTGTGTTTTCTATTGAGAAAGCTAGAGCGACTGCTGCAAACATGATATTTCTGTTTGTAAAAGTGACATGTTATCCACTTACCAAAGAAAAAGACTTTGCTCTTCTTTAAAACAAGTTTGACTGTGATTTTCTGCATCCATTGAATATGAATTCCACTATACTTTGTCATGATATGACTGGATGAAATCAGAAATATCCGGTTGTTTTGTGGCTATCTCAATCCCAGAGCTTGCTACAGGCTCTGTGTTTGTGTTTTCTGGATATGATCAATGGACTCTATCGTTTTGAATGAATTTTAGCAGGGAACATTTTGTTTTGTGCTGCCAAACAAAAATTGGTTACACATGGAGACAAAAATACTGTAAATTCCTGTTGTCGAGGAGAAAGCTATAGCAAGCTCAGTAAAAACATATGATATTTTTTGTTTCTACACATGATATCTTATCTACTTGTCCAAGAAAAAGACTTTGCTTTTATCCAAAACCAGTTTGAGTGTGATTTTCAGAGTCCATTGCATACGAATTCCACAACACTTTGTCCGGATATGACTGAAGGAAACCAGAACTATCCACTAGTGTTGTGGCTAACTCAAGCCCGGATCATACTACAGATGCTGTGTGTGTGTTTTCTGGATATTGTCAATGGACTTTACGGTTCTGAATGAACGTTAGCAGAGAACCTTTTATTTTGGGCTGGCAAATGCTAATTGTTTCCACATGGAGTCACAACCTCTACACATTCCTGTTTTCTAGGCATTAAGCTAGAGCATCTGTGGCAAACAAACGTGATATTTGTGTTTGTAAACATAACATGTTATCCACTTGTCTAAGAAAAAGACTTTGCTTTTCTCCAAAACCTGTTTGACTGTGAATGTTTGGGTCCATTGAATACGAATTCCACAATACTCCGTCGAGATATGACTGGATGAAACCAGAAATATCCTGTAGTGTTGTGGCTTACTCAATCCCCGATCTTGCTACAGCCTCTGTGTTTAAGTTTCTGGATATTATCAATGGACTTTATGGTTTGGAATGAATTTTAGCAGGGAACAATTTTTTCACATTTAAACTTTTATTTAATGAATATAAATTTCCAAAGTACAGCTTATGGGTTACAATGGCTTCCCCCCTTGCATAACTTCCCTCCCACCCGCAACCCTCCCCTTTCCCACTCCCTCTCCCCTTCCATTCACATCAAGATTCATTTTCAATTCTCTTTATATACAGAGGATCAGTTTAGTATATATTAGGTAAATATTTCAATAGTTTGCCCCATATAGCAACACAAAGTGAAAAAAAAAATACTGTTGGAGTACTAGTTATAGCATTAAATAAGAGTGTATAGCACATTAAAGACAGAGATCCTACATAATATTTTTTTAAATTAATTAATTTTCTATGCCATTTCCAATTTAACACCAGGTTGTTTTTTTTTCATTTCCAATTATCTTTATATACAGAAGATCAATTCAGTATATAATTAGTAAAGACCTCATCAGTTTGTGCCCACACAGAAACACAAAGTATAAAAATACTGTTTCAGTACTAGTTATAGCATCACTTCGCTTTAGACGACACATTAGGGACAGATCCCACATGGGGTGTAAGTACACAGTGACTCCTGTTGCTGACGTATCAATTTGACACTCCTGTTCATGGCGTCAGTAATCTCCCTAGGCTCTAGTCATGAGTTGTCAGGGCTATGGAAGCCTTTAGAGTTCGCTGACTTTGATCTTATTCCGATAGGGTCATAGTCAAAGTGGAAGTTCTCTCCTCCCTTCAGAGAAAGGTACCTCCTTCTTTGATGGAGCAGGGAACATTTTGTTTTGTGCTGCCTAACACTAATTGGTTCCACATGGAGACAAAACCTTGGAACATTCGTGTTTTCTAGGGATAAAGCTAGAGCAACTGCAGGAAACAAACATGATATATGTGTTTGTATACATAAAATTTTATCCACTTGCCCAAGAATAGGATTTTGCTTTTTCCAAAACCACTTTGACTATGCAATTCGAGGTCCCTTGCATAAGAACTGAACAGCACTTTGTCAAGATATGAGTGGATGAAACCAGAAATATCCAGTTTTGTTTTGGCTAACTCAATCACAGATCTTGCTACACTCTCTGTGTTTTTGTTTTCTGGATATTATCAATGGATCTTACAGTTTGGAAGGAAATATAGCAGGGACCATTTTATTTTGTGCTAGTAAGTGCTAATGATTTCCACATGGAGAAAAAACCACGACAAATTTGTGTTTTCTATTGTGAAAGCTAGAGCAACTTCTGCACACATGCTATTTCTGTTTGTAAACATCACATGTTCTCCACTTACCCAAGAAAAAGACTTTGCTTTTCTTCCAAACCAGTTTGTGATTTTCTGCATCCATTGAATATGAATTCCACAATACTTTGTGCGGATAACCCTCGATGAAATCAGACCTTTCCGGTTGTGTTGTGGCTATCTCAATCCCAGAGCTTGCTACAGGCTCTGTGTTTGTGTTTTCTGGATATGATCAATGGACTTTAACGTTTTGAATGAATATTAGCAGGGAACATGTTGTTTTGTGCTGCCAAACATGAATTGGTTCCACATGGATACAAAAAATCTGCACAATCAAGTTTTCTAGGAGAAAGCTATAGCAAGCTTGGGAAAAAAAAATAAGATATTTTTGTTTTTATACATGGCATTTCATCCAGTAGCCCAAGAAAAGGACTTTGATTTTATCCAAAACCAGTTTAAGTGTGATTTTCTGAGTCCATTGCATACAAATTCCACAACAATTTGTCCGGATATGACTGAAGGAAACCAGAACTATCCACTAGTGTTGTGGCTAACTCAAGCCCAGATCATCCTACAGATGCTTTGTTTGTGTTTTCTGGATATTGTCAATGGACTTTACGGTTCTGAATGAACGTTAGCAGAGAACCTTTTATTTTGGGCTGGCAAATGCTAATTGTTTCCACATGGAGTCAAAACCTCTACACATTCGTGTTTTCTAGGGATGAAGCTAGAGCATCTGTGGCAAACAAACGTGATATTTGTGTTTGTAAACATAACATGTTATCCACTTGTCTAAGAAAAAGACTTTGCTTTTCTCCAAAACCTGTTTGACTGTGATTGTTTGGGTCCATTGAATACGAATTCCACAATACTCCGTCGAGATATGACTGGATGAAACCAGAAATATCCTGTAGTGTTGTGGCTTACTCAATCCCAGATCTTGCTACAGCCTCTGTGTTTGTGTTTTCTGGATATTATCAATGGACTTTATGGTTTGGAATGAATTTTAGCAGGGAACATTTTGTTGTGTGCTGCCAAACACTAATTGGTTCCACTAATTGGAGCCAAAACCTTGGAACATTCGTGTTTTCTAGGGATAAAGCTAGAGCAACTGCGGGAAACAAACATGATATATGTGTTTGTATACAAAACATTTTATCCACTTGCCCTAGAGAAAGATTTTGCTTTTTCCAAAACCACTTTGACTATGCAATTCGAGGTCCCTTGCATAAGAGTTGCACAACACTTTGTCCAGATATGACTGGATGAAACCAGAAATATCCAGTTTTGTTTTGGTTATCTCAATCCCAGAACGTGCTACAGTCTGTGTTTGTGTTTTCTGGATATTATCAATGGACCTTACAGGTTGCAAGGAATTTTAGCAGGGAACATTTTATTTTGTGCTAGTAAAGGCTAATGATTTCCACATGGAGAAAAAAACCGCTACAAATTAGTGTTTTCTATTGAGAAAGCTAGAGCAACTGCTGCACACATGCTATTTCTGTTTGTCAACATGGCATGTCATCCACTTACCCAAGAAAAAGACTTTGCTTTTCTTCAAACCCCGTATGACTGTCATTTTCTGCATCCATTGAATATGAATTTCACAATACTTTGTCCGGATATGACTGGATGAAATCAGACATATCTGGTTTTGTTGTGCCTATTTGAATCCCAAAGCTTGCTACAGCCTCTATATTTGTGTTTTCTGCATATAATCAATGGACTCTATCGTTTTGAATGAATTTTAGCAGGGAACATTTTGTTTTGTGCTGCCAAACATGAATTGGTTCCACATGGAGACAAAAAATCTGACATTCATGTTTTCTAGGAGAAAGCTATAGCAAGCTCGGCCCAAAAAATGTGATACTTTTGTTTTTATACATGGCATTTTATCCACGTGGCCAAGGAAAAGAATGCTTTTCTCCTAAAGCTGTTTGAGTATGATTTTCTGAGTCCATTGCATATGAATTCCACAACACTTTGTCCGGATATGACTGAAGGAAACCAGAACTATCCACCAGTGTTGTGGCTAACTCAAGTCCAGATCATCCTACAGATGCTGTGTGTGTGTTTTCTGGATATTGTCAATGGACTTTACGGTTCTGAATGAACGTTAGCAGAGAACCTTTTATTTTGTGCAGGAAAATGCTAATTGTTTCCACATGGAGTCAAAACCTCTACACATTCGTGTTTTCTAGGGATACATCTAGAGCAACTGTGGCAAACAAATGTGATATTTGTGTTTGTAAACATGACATGTTATCCACTTGTCTAAAACACTTTGCTTTTCTCCAAAACCTGTTTGACTGTGATTGTGTCCATTGAATACGAATTCCACAATACTCTGTCGAGATATGACTGGATGAAACCAAAAATATCCTGTTGTGTTGTGGCTTACTCAATCCCAGATCTTGCTACAGCCTCTGTGTTTGTGTTTTCTGGATATTATCAATGGACTTTATGGTTTGGAATGAATTTTAGCAGGGAACATTTTGTTGTGTGCTGCCTAACACTAATTGGTTCCACATGGAGACAAAACCTTGGCACATTCGTGTTTTCTAGGGATAAACTAGAGCAAGTGCAGGAAACATACATGATGTATGTGTTTGTATACATAACATTTTATCCACTTGCCCAAGAATAGTATTTTGCTTTTTCCAAAACCACTTTGACTGTGCAATTCGAGGTCCCTTGCATAAGAACTGGACAACACTTTGTCCAGATATGATTGGATCAAACCGGAAATATCCAGTTGTGTTTTGGCTAACTCAATCCCAAATCCTGCTACAATCTCTGTGTTTGTGTTTTCTGTATATTATCAATGGATCTTACAGGCTGGAAGGAATTTTAGCAGAGATAAATTTATTTTGTGCTAGTAAATGCTAATTATTTCCACATGGAGACAAAACCGCTACAAATTTGTTTTTCCTTTGAGAAATCTAGAGCAACAGTTGCAAATATGATTTTTTGTTTGTAAACATGACATGCTCTCCACTTACCCAAGTAAACGTCTTTGCTTTTCTGCAAAACCAGTTTGACTGTGATTTTCTGCATCCATTGAATAGGAATTCCACAATACTTTGTCCGGATATGACTGGATGAAATCAGACATATCTGGTTTTGTTGTACCTATTTGAATCCCAGAGCTTGCTATAGCCTCTGTGTTTGTGTATTCTGGATATTATCAATGGACTCTATCATTTGGAATGAATTTTAGCAGGGAACATTTTGTTTTGTGCTGCAAAACATGAATTGGTTCCACACGGAGACAAAAAATCTGCACATTCCTGTTTTCTAGGAGAAAGTTAGGGCAAGTTCAGGCAAAAAGTATGATATTTTTGCTTTTATACATGGTGTTTTATCCACTTCCCCAAGGAAAAGACTTTGCTTTTCTCCAAATCCAGTTTGACTGTGATTGTTTGGGTCCATTGAATACGAATTACACAATACTCTGTCGAGATATGACTGGATGAAACCAGAAATATACTGTTGTGCTGTGGCTTACTCAATCCCAAATCTTGCTACAGCCTCTGTGTTTGTGTTTTCTGCATATAATCATTGGACTCTATCGTTTGGAATGGATTTGAGCAGGGAACATTTTTTTTTTGTGCTGCCCAACATGAAATGGTTCCACATGGAGACAAAAAATCTGCACATTCATGTTTTCGAGGAAAAAGCTATAGCAAGCTCGGCAAAAAAATAAGATATTTTTGTTTTTATACATGACATTTTATCCATTTGCCTAGGAAAATGGCTTTGCTTTTCTCCAAAACCAGTTTGAGTGTGATTTTCTGAGTCCTTTGCATACGAATTCCACAACACTTTGTCCGGATATGACTGAAGGAAACCAGAACTATCCACCAGTGTTGTGGCTAACTCAAGCCCAGATCATCCTACAGATGCTTTGTTTGTGTTTTCAGGATATTGTCAATGGACGTTATGGTTTTGAATGAACTTTAGCAGAGAACCTTTTATTATGTGCTGGAAAATGCTAATTGTTTCCACATGGAGTCAAAACCTCTCCACAGAGGTGTTTTCTAGGGATACATCTAGAGCAACTGTGGCAAACAAATGTGATATTTGTGTTTGTAAACATGACATGTTATCCACTTGTCTAAAACACTTTGCTTTTCTCCAAAACCTGTTTGACTGTGATTGTGTCCATTGAATACGAATTCCACAATACTCTGTCGAGATATGACTGGATGAAACCAGAAATATCCTGTTGTGTTGTGGCTTACTCAATCCCAAATCTTGCTACAGCCTCTGTGTTTGTGTTTTCTGGATATTATCAATGGACTTTATGGTTTGGAATGAATTTGAGCAGGGAACATTTTATTTTGTGCTGCAAAACATGAATTGGTTCCACATGGAGACAAAAAATCTGCACATTCATGTTTTCTAGGAGAAAGCTACAGCAAGCTCGGCGAAAACATGACATCTTTGTTTGTATACGTGGCATTTTATCCACTTGCCCAAGAAAAATACTTTTCTTTTCTCCAAAACCAGTTTGACTATGATTTTTTGGGTGCATTGAAATCGAATTCCATAATACTCTGTCGAGATATGACTGGAAGAAACCAGGAATATCCTGTTTTGTTATGGATTACTCAATCCAAGATCTTGCTACAGCCTCTGTGTTTGTGTTTTCTGGATATGATCAATGGACTTTATGGTTTTAATGTTTTAGAGCAGGGAACATTTTGTTTTGTGCTGCCAAACATGAATTGGTTCCACATGGAGACAAAAAATCTGCACATTCATGTTTTCTAGGAGAAAGCTATAGCAAGCTCGGCAAAAAAAAATTATGATACTTTTGTTTTTATACATGGCGTTTTATCCAGTAGCCCAAGAAAAGGACTTTGCTTTTCTCCTAAACCAGTTTAAGTGTGATTTTCTGAGTCCATTGCATACGAATTCCACAACACTTTGTCCGGATATGACTGAATGAAACCAGAACTATCCACCAGTGTTGTGGCTTACTCAAGCCCAGATAATCCTACAGATGCTGTGCATGAGTTTTCTGGATATTGTCAATGGACTTTACGGTTCTGAATGAACTTTAGCAGAGAACCTTTTATTTTGTGCTGGCAAATGCTAATTGTTTCCACGTGGAGTCAAAACCTCTACACATTCGTGTTTTCTAGGGATAAAGCTACAGAAACTGCGGCAAACAAACGTGATATTTGTGTTTGTAAACATGACATTTTATCCACTTTTCTAAGAAAAAGACTTTGCTTTTCTCCAAAACCTGTTTACTGTGAATGTTTGGGTCCATTGAATACGAATTCCACAATACTCTTTCGAGATATGACTGGATGAAACCAGAAATGTCCTGTTGTGTTGTGGCTTACTCAATCCCAGATCTTTCTACAGCCTCTGTGTTTGTGTTTTCTGGATATTATCAATGGACTTTATGATTTGGAATGAATTTGTGCAGGGAACATTTTGTTTTTTGCTGCCTAACACTAATTGGTTTCACATGGAGACAAAACCTTGGAACATTCGTGTTTTCTAGGGATAAAACTAGATCAAGTGCGGGAAGGAAACATGATATATGTGTTTGTATACATAATATTTTATCCACTTGCCCAAGAATAGGATTTTGCTTTTTCCAAAACCACTTTGACTGTGCAATTCGAGGTCCCTTGCATAAGAACTGGACATCACTTTGTCCAGATATGACTGGATCAAACCAGAAATATCCAGTTGTGTTTTGGCTACTCAATCCCAGATCCTGCTACAATCTCTGTGTTTTTGTTTTCTGTATATTATCAATGGACCTTACGTGTTGGAAGGAATTTTAGCAGGGAGCATTTTATTTTGTGCTAGTAAAGGCTAATGATTTCCGCATGGAGACAAAACCGTGACAAATTTGTGTTTTCTATGGAGAAAGCTAGAGCCACTGCTGCAAACATGCTATTTCTGTTTGTAAACATGACATGTTATCCACTTGCCCAAGAAAAAGACTTTGCTTTTCACTAAAACCGGTTTTTCTGTGATTGTTTGGGTCCATTGAATATGAATTCCACACCACTTTGTCTGGATTTGACTGGATGAAACCAGAAATATCCGATTGTGTTTAAGCTAACTCAATCCCAGATATAGCTACAGTATCTGTGTTTGTCTATTCCGGATGTTATCAACGGACTTTATGGTTTTGAATATTTTCTTTCAGGGAACATTTAGTTTTGTGCTTGGAAACACTAATTGGTTCCACATGGAGACACCACCTCTACACATTCGTATTTTCTAGGGAGCAAGCTAGAGGAACTGCGGCAAACAAACATGATATTTCTGTTTGTATAGATGACATTTTATGCACTTGCCTAACGAAAAGACTTTGCTTTTCTCCAAAACCATTTTTACTGTGATTGTCTGTGTCCATTGTTTATGAATTCCACACCACTTTTTCTGGATTTGACTGGATGAAACCAGAAATATCCGGTTGTGTTTTGGCTAACTCAATCCCAGATATTGCGACAGCCCCTGTGTTTGTGTGTTCCAGATATTATTGACGGACTTTATTGTTTTGAATGTTTTTTTTTATCAGGGAACATTTAATTTTGTACCGTAGAAACACTAATTGTTTCCACATGGAGACACCAGCTCTACACATTCGTACTTTCTAGGGTGAAAGCTAGAGGAACTGCGGCAAACAAACATGATAGTTCTGTTTGTATATATGATATTTTAAGCACTTGCCTAACGAAAAGACCTTGCTTTTCCCCAAAACCATTTTTACTGTGATTTTCTCGGTCCATTGCATAGGAATTCCACACCACTTTGCCCGGATATGCCTGGATGAAACTAGAAATATCTGGTTGTGTTTGGGCTAACTCAACCCGAAATATTGTGAAAGCCTGTCTGTTTGTGTTTTCTGGATATTGTCAATGGACTTTATTGTTTTCAATGTTTTTTATCATGCAACATTTAATTTTGTACCGTAGAAACACTAATTGGTTCCACATGGAGACACCAGCTCTACACATTCGTATTTTCTAGGGAGAATGCTAGAGGTACTGAGGCAAACAAACATGATATTTCTGTTAGTATAGATGACATTTTATGTACTTGTCTAACGAAAAGACTTTGCTTTTCCCCAAAACCATTTTTACTGTGATTATCTCCGTCCATAGAATACGAATTCCACAGCACTTTGTCCGGATGTGACTGGATGAATCCAAAAATATCCGGTTGTCTTTTGGCTTTTTATACCCCAGATATTGCTACAGTCTCTGTGTTTGTGTTTTCTGGATATTATCAATGGACTATATTTTTTGAATGTTTTTTATCAGGGAACATTTAATTTTGTACCATAGAAACACTAATTGGTTCCACATGGAGACACGAGCTCTACACATTCTTATTTTCTAGGGAGGAAGCTAGAGGAACTGCGGAAAACAAACATGACATTTCTGTTTGTATAGATGACAATTTATGCACTTGCCTGTGGAAAAGACTTTGCTTTTCTCCAAAACCATTTTTACTGTGATTTTCTCGGTCCATTGCATAGGAATTCCACACCACTTTGCCCGGATATGCCTGGATGAAACTAGAAATATCCGGTTGTGTTTGGGCAAACTCAACCCGAAATATTGTGAAAGCCTGTCTGTTTGTGTTTTCTGGATATTATCGATGGACTTTATTGTTTTCAATGTTTTTTATCATGTAACATTTAATTTTGTACCGTAGAAACACTAATTGGTTCCACATGGAGACACCAGCTCTACACATTCGTATTTTCTAGGGAGAATGCTAGAGGTACTGAGGCAAAAAAAACATGATATTTCTGTTAGTATAGATGACATTTTATGTACTTGTCTAACGAAAAGACTTTGCTTTTCCCCAAAACCATTTTTACTGTGATTATCTCCGTCCATAGAATACGAATTCCACAGCACTTTGTCTGGATGTGACTGGATGTAACCAGAAATATCCGGTTGTGTTTTGGCTAACTATATCCCAGATATTGCTACAGCCTCAGTGTTTGTGTTTTCTGGATATTATTGATGGACTTTATTGTTTTAAATGTTTTTTATCAGGGAACATTTAATTTTTTGCTCGGAAACACTAATTGATTCAACATGGAGACACCAGCTCTAAACATTCGTATTTTCTAGGGTGAAAGCTAGAGGAACTGCGGCAAGCAAACATGATATTTCTGTTTGTATAGATGATATTTTATATACTTCCCTAATGAAAAGACTTTGCTTTTATCCAAAACCATTTTTACTGTGATTTTCTTGGTCCATTGCATACGAATATACATCACTTTGTCCGGATATGACTGGATGAAACCAGGAATATCCGGTTGTGTTTTGGCTAACTCTATCTGACATATTGTGAAAGCCTCTGTGTTTGTGTTTTGTGGATATTATCAATGATCTTCATTGTTGTGAATGTTTTTTATCAGTGATCATCTAATTTTGTACCGTAGAAACACTATTTGGTTCCACATGCAGACACCAGCTCTACACATTCGTATTTTCTAGGGTGAAATCTATAGGAACTGCGGCAAACAAACATGATATTTCTGTTTGTATAGATGATATTTTATGTACTTCCCTAACGAAAAGTCTTTGCTTTTCTCCAAAACATTTTTACTGTCATTTACTCAGTCCATTGCATATGAATATACATCACTTTGTCCGGATATGGCTGGATAAAACCAGAAATATCCGGTTGTGTTTGGGCTAACTCAATCCGAAATATTGTGAAAGCCTCTGTGTTTGTGTATTGTGGATATTATCGATGGACTTTATTGTTCTGACTGTTTTTTATCAGGGAACATTTAATTTTATACTGTAGAAACACTCATTGGTTCAACATGGAGACACCAGCTCTACACATTCCTATTTTCTAGGGAGAAAGCTAGAGGAACTGCGACAAACAAACATGACATTTTTCTTTGTATAGATGACATTTTATGCACTTGCCTAACGAAAAGACTGCTTTTCTCCAAAACAATTTTTAATATAATTTTCTCAGTCCATTGCATACGAATTTCACATCTATTTTTACAGATTTGCTTGGATGAAAACAGAAATATTCGGTTGTGTTTTGGCCAACTCAATCGCAGATATTGCTACAGGCTCTCTGTTTCTGTTTTTCAGATATTATCAACGGACTTTATTGTTTTGAATGTTTTTTATCAGGGAACATTTAATTTTGTACTGTAGAAATACTATTTGTTTCAATATGCAGACACCAGCTCTACACATTCGTATTTTCTAGGGTGAAAGCTAGAGGAACTGCGGCAAACAAACATGATATTTCTGTTTCTATAGATGACATTTTATTTACTTGCCTAACGAATAGACTTTGATTTCTCCAAACCATTTTTCCTGTGATTTTCTCAGTCCATTGCATACAAATATACATCACTTTGTCCAGATATGACGGGATGAAACCAGAAATATCCGGTTGTGTTTTGGCTAACTCAATCCGAAATATTGTAAAAGCCTCTGTGTTTGTGTTTTTCACTATTATCAACGAACTTTATTGTTTTGAATTTTTTTCATCAAGGAACATTTAATTTTATGCTGGGAAACACTAGTTGACTCTACATGGAGACACCAGCTCTTACACATTCGTATTTTCTAAGGAGAAACCTAGAGGAACTGTGGCAAACAAACATGATATTTTTGTTTGTATAGATGACATTTTATGCACTTGCCCAACGAAAAGACTTTGCTTTTCTCCAAAACCATTTTTATTGTGATTTTCTCGGTCCATTGCATATGAATTCTACGGAAACCAGAAATATCCGGTTGTGTTTTGGCTAACTTCATCCGAAATATTGTGAAAGCTTCTGTATTTGTGTTTTCTGGATATTATCGATGGACTTTATTGTTTTGAATGTTTTTTTATCAGGGAACATTTAATTTTGTACCGTAAACACTAATTGGTTCTACATGGAGACACCAGCTCTACACATTCGTACTTTCTAGGGTGAAAGCTAGAGGAACTGCGGCAAACAAACATGATAGTTCTGTTTGTATATATGATATTTTATGCACTTGCCTAACGAAAAGACTTTGCTTTTCCCCAAAACCATTTTTACTGTGATTTTCTCGGTCCATTGCATAGGAATTCCACACCACTTTGTCCGGATATGCCTGGATGAAACTAGAAATATCCGGTTGTGTTTGGGCTAACTCAACCCGAAATATTGTGAAAGCCTCTCTGTTTCTGTTTTCTGGATATTGTCAATGGACTTTATTGTTTTCAATGTTTTTTATCATGCAACATTTAATTTTGTACCGTAGAAACACTAATTGGTTCCACATGGAGACACCAGCTCTACACATTCGTATTTTCTAGGGAGAATGCTAGAGGTACTGAGGCAAACAAACATGATATTTCTGTTAGTATAGATGACATTTTATGTACTTGACTAACGAAAAGACTTTGCTTTTCTCCAAAACCATTTTGCTGTGATTATCTCCGTCCATAGAATACGAATTCCACAGCACTTTGTCCGGATGTGACTGGATGAATCCAGAAATATCCGGTTGTCTTTTGGCTTTTTATACCCCAGATATTGCTACAGTCTCTGTGTTTGTGTTTTCTGGATATTATCGATGGACTTTATTGTTTTAAATGTTTTTTATCAGGGAACATTTAATTTTTTGCTGGGAAACAGTACTTGGTTCAACATGGAGACACCAGCTCTACACATTCGTATTTTCTAGGGAGAAAGCTAGAGAAACTGTGGCAAACACACATGATATTTCTGTTTGTATAGATGACGTTTTATGCACTTGCCTAGCGAATAGACTTTGCTTTTATCCAAAACCATTTTTACTGTGATTTTCTCAGTCCATTGCATACGAATATATATCACTTTGTCCGGATATGACTGGATGAAACCAGAAATATCTGGTTGTTTTTTGGCTAACTCTATCCGACATATTGTGAAAGCCTTTGTGTTTGTGTTTTGTGGATATTATCGATGAACTTTATTGTTGTGAATGTTTTTTATCAGTGATCATTTAATTTTGTATCGTAGAAAAACTATTTGGTTCCACATGCAGACACCAGTTCTACACATTCGTATTTTCTAGGGTGAAATCTATAGGAACTGCGGCAAACAAACATGATATTTCTGTTTGTATAGATGATATTTTATGTACTTCCCTAACGAAAAGTCTTTGCTTTTCTCCAAACCATTTTTACTGTCATTTACTCAGTCCATTGCATATGAATATACATCACTTTGTCCGGATATGACTGGATAAAACCAGAAATATCCGGTTGTGTTTGGGCTAACTCAATCCAAAATATTGTGAAAGCCTCTGTGTTTGTGTTTTGTGGATATTATCGATGGACTTTATTGTTTTGACTGTTTTTTATCAGGGAACATTTATTTTATACTGTAGAAACACTCATTGGTTCAACATGGAGACACCAGCTCTACACATTCCTATTTTCTAGGGAGAAAGCTAGAGGAACTGCAGCAAACAAACATGACATTTCTTTTTGTATAGATGAAATTTTATGCACTTGCCTTAAGAAAAGACTGCTTTTCTCCAAAACAATTTTTAATATGATTTTCTCAGTCCATTGCATACGAATTTCACACCTATTTTTACGGATTTGCTTGGATGAAAACAGAAATATTCGGTTGTGTTTTGGCTAACTCAATCGCAGATATTGCTACAGGCTCTCTGTTTCTGTTTTTCAGATATTATCAATGGACTTTATTGTTTTGAATGTTTTTTATCAGTGAACATTTAATTTTGTACTGTGGAAATACTATTTGTTTCAACATGCAGACACCAGCTCTACACATTCGTATTTTCTAGGGAGAAAGCTAGAGGAACTGCGGCAAACAAACATGATATTTCTTTTTGTATAGATGACATTTTGTGCACTTGCCTAAAGAAAAGACTTTGCTTTACTCCAAAGCCATTTTTACTGTGATTTTCTCAGTCCATTGCATACAAATATACATCACTTTGTCCGGATATGACGGGATGAAACCAGAAATATCCGGTTGTGTTTTGGCTAACTCAATCCGAAATATTGTAAAAGCCTCTGTGTTTGTGTTTTTCAATATTATCAACGTACTTTATTGTTTTGAATTTTTTTCATCAAGGAACATTTAATTTTATGCTGGGAAACACTAGTTGACTCTACATGGAGACACCAGCTCTTACACATTCGTATTTTCTAGGGAGAAACCTAGAGGAACTGCGGCAAACAACCATGATATTTTTGTTTGTATAGATGACATTTTATGCACTTGCCCAACGAAAAGACTTTGCTTTTCTCCAAAACCATTTTTACTCTGATTTTCTCAGTCCATTGCATCCGAATTCCACACCAGTTTTTCCGGATATGACTGGATGCAAACAGTAATATCCGGTTGCGTTTTGGCTAACTGAATCCCAGATATTGCTACTACCTCTTTGTTTGTGTTTTCTGGATATTATCAACGGACTTTATTGTTTTGAATGTTTTTTTATCAGGGTACATTTAATTTTCTGCTGGGAAACACTAGTGGACTCCACATGGAGACTCCAGCTCTACACGTTCATGGTTTCTCGGGAGAAAACTATAGGAACTGCGGCAAGCACACATGATATTTCTGTTCATATAGATGACATTTTATGTACTTGCCTAACGAAAAGACTTTGCTTTTCTCCAAAAACATTTTACTCTGATTTGCTCAGTTCATTGCATGCTACTTCAATACCAGTTTTTCCGGATAAGACTGGATGAACCAGAAATATCCGGTTTTGTTTTGGCTAAGTCATTCCCACACATTGCTACAGACTCTGTGTTTGTGTTCTATGGATATTATCGATAGATTTTATTGTTTTGAATGTTTTTATCAGAGAACATTAAATTTTGTACCCTCCAAACACTAATTGGTTCAAATGGAGACACCAGCTCTACACATTCGTATTTTCTAGGGAGAAAGCTAGAGGAACTGCGGCAAACAAACATGATATTTCTGTTTGTATAGATGACATTTTATGCTCTTGCCTCACGAAAAGACTTTGCTTTACTCCAAAACCATTTTTACTGCGAAATTTCTCGGTCCATTGCATACGAATTCCACACCACTTTGTCAGGATATGACTGGATGAAACCAAAATATCCGGTTCTGTTTTGGCTAACTCAATCCCAGATATTGCTACGGCCTCTGTGTTTCAGATTTCTGGATATTATCGAAGGACTTTATTTTTTTGAATGTTTTTTATCAGGGAACATTTAATTTTGTGCTGGGAAACACTAATTGGTTCCACATGGAGACACCAGCTCTACAGATTCATATTTTCTAGGGAGAAAGCTAGAGGAACTGCAGCAAACAAACATGATATTTCTGTTTGTGTAGAGGACATTTTATGCACTTGCCTAAAAAAAAAGACTTTGCTTTTTTACAAAACCATTTTAACTCTGATTTTCTCGGTCCATTGTATACGAATTCCACACCACTTTGTGCGGATATGACTGGATGAAACCAGAAATATCCGTTTTTTTTTTTTTTTGCTAATTCAATCCCAGATATTACTAGAGCCTCTGTGTTTTTGTTTTCCGCATATTATCAACGGACTTTATGATTTTGAATGTTTTTTCAGGGAACATTTAATTTTGTGCTTGGAAATACTATTTGGTTCCACATGGAGAAAACAGCTCTACACATTCATATTTTCTAGTGAGAAGCTAGAGGAACTGCGGCAAACAAACATGATATTTCTGTTTGTATAGATGACATTTTATCTACTGGCCGATGGAAAAGAAATTGCTTTTCTCCAAAACCAATTTTAATGTGTTTTTCTCGGCCCATTGCATAAGAATTCTACACTGCTTTGTCCGGAATGCCAGGATGAAAACAGAAATATCTGATTGTGTTTTGGCTAACTCAATCGAAATATTGTGAAAGCCTCTTTGATTGTGTTTTCTGGATATAATCGATGGACTTTATTGTTTTTGTAGATGACATGTTATGCACTTCCCACACATTGCTACAGATTATGTGTTTGTGTTCGCTGGGTATTATCGAAGGACTTTATTGTTCTGAATGTTTTTATCAGGAAGCTTTTAATTTTGTGCCTGGAAACGCTAGTTGGTTCCACATAAAGACAACAGCTCTACACATTCGTATTTTCTAGGGAGAAAGCTAGAGGAACTGCGGCAAACAAACATGATATTTCTGTTTGTATAGATGACATTTTATGCACTTGCCTAACGAAAAGACTTTGATTTCTCCAAAACCACTTTTACTGTCATTTCCTCGGTCCATTGCATACGAATTCCATCCCACTTTGCCCAGATATGCCTGGATGAAACTAGAACTATCAGGTTGTGTTTTGGCTAACTCAATCCCAGATATTGCTACTACCTCTGTGTTTGTGTTAGGTGGATATTATCAATGGACTTTATTGTTTTGAATGTTTTTATCAGGGAGCATTTAATTTTGTACCGCAGAAACACTGATTGGTTCAACATGGAGACACCAGCTCTACACATTCGTATTTTCTAGGGAGAAAGGTAGAGGAACTGTGGCAAACAAACATGATATTTCTGTTTGTATAGATGACATTTTATGCACTTGCAGAAGGAAAAGACTTTGCTTTTCTCCAAAGCCATTTTTACTGTGATTTTCTTTTCCATTGCATACGAATTCCACAACATTTGTCCGGATATGACTGGATGAAACCAGAAATATCCGGTTGTGTTTTGCCTAACTCAATCCCAGATATTGCTACAGGCTCTCTGTTTCTGTTTTCCGGATATTATCCACGGACTTCATTGTTTTGAATGTTTATATAAGGGAACATTAATTTTGTACCGTTCAAACACAAATTGATTCACCATGGAGACACCAGCTCTGCACATTCGTATTTTCTAGGGAGAAACCTAGAGGAACTTCAGTAAACAAACATGATATTTCTGTTTGTATAGATGACACTTTATGCACTTGCATAACGAAAAGACTTTGCTTTTCTCCAAAACCATTTTTACGGCGATTTTTCTCGGCCCATTGCATATGAATTCCACACCACTTTGACCGGATATACCTGAATGAAAACAGAAATATCCGGTGTGTTTTGGCTACCTCAATCCCGGATATTGCTACAGCCTCTGTGTTTGTGTTTTCCGGATATTATCGATGGACTTTATTGTTTTGAAAGTTTTTATCAGGGAACATTTAATTTTGTGCTTGGAAACACTAGTTGATTCCACATGGAGACACAAACTCTACACATTCGTATATTCTAGGGAGAAAGCTAGAGGAACTTCAGTAAACAAACATGATATTTCTGTTTGTATACATGACATTTAATGCACTTGCCTAACAAAAAGTCTTTGCTTTTCTCCAAAACCATTTTCACTCTGATTTTCTCAGTCCATTGCATACGAATTCCACATTACTTTGTCCACATTTGACTGGATGAAAACAGATATATCCAGTTGTATTTTGGCTAACTCAAACTGTAATATTGTGAAAGCGTCTGTGTTTGTGTTTTCTGGATATTATCAACGAACTTTATTTTTTTGAATTTTTTTTATCAGGGAACATTTAATTTTGTGCTGGGAAACACTAGTTGACTCCACATGGAGACACAAACTCTACACATTCGTATATTCTAGGGAGAAAGCTAGAGGAACTTCAGTAAACAAACATGATATTTCTGTTTGTATACATGACATTTAATGCACTTGCCTAACAAAAAGTCTTTGCTTTTCTCCAAAACCATTTTCACTCTGATTTTCTCAGTCCATTGCATACGAATTCCACATTACTTTGTCCACATTTGACTGGATGAAAACAGATATATCCAGTTGTATTTTGGCTAACTCAAACTGTAATATTGTGAAAGCGTCTGTGTTTGTGTTTTCTGGATATTATCAACGAACTTTATTTTTTTGAATTTTTTTTATCAGGGAACATTTAATTTTGTGCTGGGAAACACTAGTTGACTCCACATGGAGACACCAGCTCTACACATTCGTATTTTCTAGGGTGAATGCTAGAGGTTCTGCGGCAAACAAAGATGATATTTCTGTTTCTATACATGACATTTTATGCACTTGCCAAACAAAAAGACTTTGCTTTTCTCCAAAACCATTTTCACTGTGATTTTCTGGGTTCATTGCATACGAATTCCACACCACTTTGTCCAGATATGACTGGATGAAACCAGAAATATCCGGTTTCGTTTTGGCTAACTCAATCCCAGATATTGGTACTGCCTCTGTGTTTGTGTTTGGTGGATATTATCAATGGACTTTATTGTTTTGAATGTTTTTTTATCAGGGAACATTTAACTTTGTGTCGGACAACACTAGTTGATTCTACATGGAGACACCAGCTCTACACATTCCTATTTTCTAGGGTTAAAGCTAGAGGAACTGCGGCAAACAAACATGATATTTCTGTTTGTATAGATGACATTTTATGCACTTGCCTAACGAAAAGACTTTGCTTTTCTCCAAAGCCATTTTTACTGTGATTTTCTCGGTCCATTGCATAAGAATTCCACACCATTTCTCCGGATATGACTGGATAAAACCAGAAATATCCGGTTGTGTTTTTGCTAAATCAATCCCAGATATTGCTAAAGGCTCTCTGTTTCTGTTTTCCGGATATTATCCACGGACTTTATTGTTTTGAATACTTATATCAGGGAACATTTAATTTTGTACCGTTCAAACACTAATTGGTTCCACAAGGAGACACCAGCTCTACACAATCGTATTTTCTAGGGAGAAAGCTAGAGGAACTGTGGCAAACAAACATGATATTTCTGTTTGTACAGATGACATTTTATGCACTTGTCTAACGAAAATAGTTTGCTTTTCTCCAAAACAATTTTTACTTTCATTTTCTTGGTCCATTGCATACGAATTCCACACCACTTTGTCCGGATATGATTGGATGAATCCAGAAATATCCAGTTGTGTTTTGGCTAAATCAGTCCCAGATATTGCTACAGGCTCTGTGTTAATGTTTTCCGTATATTATCGACAGAATTTATTGTTTTGAATGTTTTTTTATCAGCGAACATTTAATTTTGTACTGGGAAACACTAGTTGATTCCACATGGAGACACCGGCTTTACACACTCGTATTTTCTAGGGAGAAAGCTAGAGGAACTGTGGCAAACAACATGATATTTCTATTTGTATAGTTCACATTTTATGCCCTTGCCTAAAGAAAAGACTTTGCTTTTCTCCAAAACGATTTTTACTGTGATTTTCTTGGTTCATTGCATACGAATTCCACACCACTTTGTCCGGGTATGTGTGAATGAAATCAGAAATATCCGGTTGTGTTTTGGCTGATCAATCCGAAATATTGTGAAAGCCTCTGTGTTTGTTTTTTCTGGATATTATCGATGGAATTTTTGGTTTTGAATGTTTTTTATGAGGGAGCATTTAATTTTGTGCTGGGAAACACTAATTGGTTCCACATGGAGACACCAGCTATACACATTCGTATTTTCTAGGGTGAAAACTAGAGGAACTGCGGCAAACAAACATGATATTTCTGTTTGTATAGATGACATTTTATGCACTTGCCTAACGAAAAGACTTTGCTTTTCTCCAAAACCATTTTTACTGTGATTGTCTTGGTCCATTATACATGCATTCCACACCAGTTTGTCCTGATATGACTGGGTGAAACCAGAAATATCCGGTTGTGTTTTGGCTAACTCAATCGCAGATATTGCTAGAAGCTCTGTTTTTCTATTTCCCGGATATAATCAACGGACTTTATTGTTTTGAATATTTTTTATCAGGGAACATTTAATTTTGTGCTGGGAAACACTCATTGCTTCTAAATGGAGACACCTGCTCTACACATTCGTATTTTCTAGGGAGAAAGCTAGAGGAACTGTGGCAAACAAACATGATATTTCTGTTTGTATAGATGATATTTTATACACATGCTGAAGGAAAAGACTTTGCTTTTCTCCAAAACCATTTTACTGTGATTTTCTCGGTCCATTGCATACGAATTCCACACCACTTTCTCCAGATATGACTGGATGAAACAGAAATATCCGGCTGTGTTTTGGCTTACTATATCCCACATATTGCTACAGACTCTGTGTTTGTTTATTCTGGATATTATCGATGGACTTTATTGTTTTGAATGTTTTTATCAGGGAACATTTATTTTTGTGCTGGGAAACACTAGTTGACTCCACATGGAGACACCAGTTCTACATATTCGTATTTTTAGCGAGAAAGCTAGAGGAACTGCAGCAAACAAACATGATATTTCTGTTTGTATAGAATACATTTAATGCACTTTCCTAACGAAAAGACTTTGCTTTTCTCCAAAACCATTTTTACTGTGATTGTCGTGGTCCATTGTACATGCATTCCACACCAGCTTGTCCGGATATGACAGATTTAAACCAGAAATATCCGGTTGTGTTTTGGCTAACTCAATCCCAGATATTGCTACAGCCTCTGTGTTTTTGTGTTTTGGATATTATCAATGGACTTTATTGTTCTGAATTTTTTTATCAGGGAATATTTAATTTCGTGCTGGGAAGCACTAGGTGATTCCACCTGGAGACACCAGCTCTACAGATTCGTATTTTCTAGGGAGAAAGCTAGAGGAACTGCGGCAAACAAACATGATATTTCTGTTTGTATAGATGACATTTTATGCACTTGCCATAGGAAAAGACTTTGCTTTTCTCCAAAACCATTTTTCCTGTGATTTTCTCGGTCCATTGCATACAAATTCCACAACAGTTTGTCCGGAAATGACTAGATGATACCACAGATACACATTAATGTGCAGATGGCTTTTTATTAGCCAAATTAATTTCCTTTGTGTAAATTCCAAGATGTGGGATGGCTGGGTTGTATGGTATGGTTATGTTTAGGTTTCTGAGGAATCTCCAGACTGACTTGCATAGTGGCTTAACCAGTTTGCATTCCCACCAACAGTAGGTTAATATCCCTTTTTCCCCCACATCCTCTCCAGCATCCATTGTTGGTAGATTTCTGAATGTGAGCCATTCTCACCGGGGTGAGGTGAAACCTCATTGTGGTTTTGATTTGTGTTTCTCTGATGGCTAGTGATCTTGAATATTTTTTCATGTGTCTGTTGGCCATTTGGATTTCCTCTTTCAAAAAATGTCTATTGAGGTCCTTGGCCCATCTCTTAAGTGGGTTGTTTGTTCTGTTGTTGTGGATTTTCTTGATTTCTTTGTAGATTCTGGTTATCAACCATTTATCTGTAGTATAATTTGCGAATATTTTTTCCCATTCTGTCGGTTGCCTCTTTACTTTCCTGACTGTTTCTTTTGAAGTACAGAAACTTCTCAATTTGATGCAACCCCAAATGTTAATTTTGGTTTTTACTGCCTGTGCTCCTGGGGTCTTTTCCAAGAAGTCTTTGCCTGTGCCTATATCTTGCAGGGTTTCTACAATGCTCTCTAATAATTTGATGGTTTTGGTTCGTAGATTTAAGTCTTTAATCCATGTTGAGTGAATTTTTGTGTAAGGCGAAAGGTATGGGTCTTTCTTTAAGATTCCACATGTAGAAATCCAATTTTCCCAGCACCATTTATTGAATAGGCTGTCCTTATTCCAGGGATTAGTTTTGAATCTTTGTTCAAATATAAGTTGGCTGTAGATGTTTGGATTGATTTCTGGTGTTTCTATACTGTTCCATTGGTCTATCCTTCTGTTTCTGTATCAGTACCATACTGCTTTGATAACAACTGCCCTGTAGTATGTCCTGAAATCTGGTATTGTGATGCCTCTGGTTTTGTTTTTGTTGTACAAGATTGCTTTGGCTATTCGAGGTCTTCTGTGTCTCCATATGAATTTCAGCGTCATTTTTTCCAGATCTGAGAAGAAGGTCTTTGGTATCTTGATTGGTATTGCATTGAATGTATAAATTGCTTTTGGGAGAATAGACATTTTGATGGTATTGATTCTTCCAATCCATGAGCATGGAAGATTTCTCCATTTTTTTGGTATCCTCTTCTATTTCTTTCTGTAAGGTTTTGTAATTTTCATCGTAGAGATCTTTAACATCCTTGGTTAATTTTATTCCAAGGTATTTGATTGTTTTTGTAGCTATTGTGAATGGGATGGATCTTAGAAGTTCTTCCTCAGCCGTGGCATTGCCTGTGTATACAAAGGCTGTTGATTTTTGTGCATTGATTTTATATCCTGCTACTTTGCCAAACTCTTCGATGTGTTCCAGTAGTCTCTTAGTAGAGTTCTTTGGGTCCCCTAAATAAAGAATCATATCATCTGCAAAGAGGGATAGTTTGAGTTCTTCCTTCCCGATTTGTATCCCTTTAATTTCTTTTTCTTGCCTAATAGCTCTGGTTGGAACTTCCAGAATTATATTGAAGCACAGTGGTGAGAGTGGGCATCCCTGTCTGGTACCAGATCTCTGCGGAAATGCTTCCAACTTTTCCCCATTCAATAGGATGTTGGCCGTGGGTTTTTCATATATTGCTTTGATTGTATTGAGGAATGTTCTTTCCGTACCCAGTTTGCTTAGAGTTTTCATCATGTTTGGGTGTTGTATTTTATCAAATGCTTTCTCTGCATCTATTGAGAGAATCATATGGTTTTTCTTCTGCAGTCTGTTAATGTAGTGTATTACATTGATTGTTTTGTGAACGTTGAACCATTCCTGCATACCAGGGATAAATCCCACTTGGTCTGGGTGGATGATCTTTCTGATGTGTTGTTGCATTCTATTGGCCAGAATTTTACTGAGTATTTTTGCATCTATGTTCATCAGGGATATTGGTCTGTAATTCTCTTTCAATGCTGCATCTTTTTCTGGCTTAGGAATTTAGGTGATGCTGGCTTCCTAGAAAGAATTTGGGAGGATTCCCTCTTTTTCTATTGTTTTTTAAATAGTTTGAGAAGAATTGGAGTTAGTTCTTCTCTAAATGTCTGGTAGAACTCAGTAGTGAATCCATCTGGTCCTGGGCATTTTTTGTTGGGAGGGCCTTTATTACTGTTTCAATTTCTGTGTCAGTTATGGGTCTGTTTAGATTTTCTATGTCTTCCTGGCTCAATTTAGGTAGGTTGTATGAGTCCAAGAATCTGTCCATTTCTGATAGATTTCCCTGTTTGCTGGCATACAAGTCCTTGTAGTAATTTCTGATGATTCTTTTTATTTCTGTGGTGTCTGTTGTTACGTTTCCCTTTTCATCTCTGATCCTATTGATTTGGGTCTTTTCTCTTCTTTTTTTAGTTAGTTGGGCCAATGGGGTGTCAATTTTGTTTATTTTTTCAAAAAACCAGCTCCTTGTTTGGCTGATTTTATAGCAGTAAGAAACAATGAAACCCAGTCATTTGCAACAACATGGAGGAATCTGGAAAACATCATGCTGAGTGAATTAAGCCAGTCCCAAAGAGACAAATTTCATTTGTTTTCCCTGATTGGCAACAACTGAGCACCAAAGGGGAAACCTGTGGAAGTGAAATGGACACTATAAGAAACTATGACCTGATCAGCTCTTGTCCTGGCTCTAGATGTACAATGTAATACTTTATTCTTTTTAGCATTTGTTGTTGTTGTTGTTGTAGTACTAGTGGTTGAACTCTATAATTAACATACAATTATTCTTCGGTGTTTAAATTTTAACTGAAAAGTGATCCCTGTTAAATATGAGAGTGGGAATAAGAGAGGGAGGAGATGTACAATTTGGGACATGCACAATCTGACTTGCTGCAAATGATGGAGTTAGAAATGTACCAGGGGATTCCAATACAATCCCATCAAGGTGGCATGTACCAATCCCATCTCACTAGTCCAAGTGATTAATTTCAGTTCACAACCGATGGCTCTGATAGGTCTAGGAGTCAGGGGGATCACACAAACAAGACAAGTGTCTGCTAATACTAACTGATAGAATCAAAAAGGGAGAGAAAGATCCACCATGGGAAATGGGATACACAGCAGTCTCATAGAATGGCAGGCATCCTAAACAACACTCTGGCCTCAGAATCAGCCCTTAAGGCATTCGGATCTGGCTGAAGAGCCCATGAGAGTATTGTAGGCATGGAAAGCCAAGACACCATGGAAAAGAAAAAAAAGAAGAAGAAGAAGACCTAAATGAAAGATCTCTGTGAGTGAGATCCCAGTGGAAAGAACGGGGCCATCAAAGAAGGAGGTACCTTTCTCTGAAGGGAGGAGAGAACTTCCACTTTGACTATGACCATATCGGAATAAGATCAAAGTCAGCGAACTCTAAAGGCTTCCGGCTCTGGCAACTCATGTCTAGAGCCTAGGGAGATTATTGACGCCATGAACAGGAGTGTCAAATTGTTAAGTCAGCAACAGGAGTCACTGTGTACTTACATCCCATGTGGGATCTGTCCTTAATGTGTTATCTAATGTGCAGTGATGCTATAACTAGTACTGAAACAGTATTTTTACACTTTGTGTTTCTGTTGGGTACAAACTGATGAGGTCTTTACTAATTATATACTGAATCGATCTTCTGTATATAAAGATAATTGGAAATGAAAAAAAAACCTGGTGTTAAGTTGGAAATGGAATAGAAAATTATTTAATTTTTTAAAAAAATATTATGTAGGATCTCTGTTTTTAATGTGCAGTACACTCTTATTTAATGCTATAACTAGTACTCCAACAGTATTTTTTTTCACTATTTATTGCTATATGGCAGCAAACTGTTGAAATCGTTACCTAATATATACTAAACTGATCTTCTGTATATAAAGAGATTTGAAAATGAATCATGATGTAATTGGAAGGGGAGACGGAGCGGGAAGGGGGAGGGTTGCGGGTGGGAGGGAGTTTTGTGAGGGGGAAGCCATTGTAACCCATAAGATGTACTTTGGAAATTTATATTCATTAAATAAATGTTTAATTGAAAAAAAAAAGAAACCAGAAATATCCGGTTGTGTTTTGGCTAACTCAATCCCAGATATTACGACAGCCTCTGTGTTTGTGTTTTCCGGTTATTATCAATGAACATTCTTGTTTTCAATGCTTTTTTATCATAGAATATTTAATTTTGTGCTGGGAAACACTAGTTGATTCAACATGGAGACTCCAGCTCTACAGATTCGTATTTTCTAGGGAGAAAGCTAGAGGAACTGTGGGAAAACAAACATGATATTTCTGTTTGTATAGATGACATTTTATGCACTTGCCGAAGGAAAATACTTTGCTTTTCTCCAAAACCATTTTTAATGTGATTTCCTCAGTCAATTGCATATGAATTATACACCACTTTGTCCGGATATGACTGGATGAAACCAGAAATATCCGGGTGTGTTTTGGCTAACTCAATCTGAAATATTGTGAAAGCCTCTGTGTATGTGTTTTCAGGATATTATCGAAGGACTTTAATGTTTTGAATGTTTTTTTATCAGTGAACATTTAATTTTGTACCGTAGAAACACTAATTGGTTCAACATGGAGACATCAGCTCTACACATTCGTATTTTCTAGGGAGAAAGCTAGAGGAACGGCGGCAAACAAACATGACATTTCTGTTTGTATAGATGACATTTTATGCACTTGCCTAACGAAAAGACTTTGCCTTTCTCCAAAACCATTTTAATGTGATTTTCTCAGTCCATTGCATATGAATTCCACACCACTTTTTCCGGATATGCCTGGTTGAAAACAGAAATATCCAGTTGTGTTTTGGCTAACTCAATCCGAAATATTGTGAAAGCCTCTGTGTTTGTGTTTTCTGGATATTATCTGCGGACTTTATTGTTTTCAATGTTTTCGATCAGGGAATATTTAATTTTGTGCTGGGAAACACTAGTTGATTCCACATGGAGACACCAGCTCTGCACATTCGTATTTTCTAGGGAGAAAGCTAGAGGAACTGCGGCAAACAAACATGATATTTCTGTTTGTATAGATGACATTTTATGCACTTGCCGATGGAAAAGACTTTGCTTTTCTCCAAAACCATTTTAATGTGATTTTCTCGGTCCCTTGCATACGAATTCCACACCACTTTGTCCGGATATGACTGGATGAAACCAGAAATATCCGGTTGTGTTTTGGCTAACTCAATCCCAGATATTGCTACAGGACCTCTGTTTCTGAATTCAAGATATTATCCACGGACTTAATTGTTTTGAATGTTTATATCAGGGAACATTTAATTTTGTACCATTCAAACACTAATTGGTTCTCCATGGGACACCAATCTACACATTCCTATTTCTAGGTAGAAAGCTAGAGGAACTGCGGCAAACAAACCTGATATTTCTGTTTGTATAGATGACATTTTATGCACTTGCCTAACGAAAAGACTTTGCTTTTCTCCTAAACCATTTTTACTGCGAATTTCCTCGGTCCATTGCATATGAAATCCACACCAGTTTGATCGGATATACCTGGATGAAAACAGAAATATCCGGTGCGTTTTGGCTAACTCAATCCCAGATATTGCTACAGCGTCTGTGTTTGTGTTTTGTGGATATTATCGATAGACTTTATTGTTTTGAATGTTTTTTATCAGGGAACATTTAATTTTGTACCGTAGAAACATTAATTAGTTCCACATGGAGACACCAGATCTACGCATTCTATTTTCTAGGGAGAAAGCTAGAGGAACTGTGGCAAACAAACATGATATATCTGTTTGTATAGATGACATTTTATGCACTTGCCTAACGAAAAGACATTGCTTTTCACCAAATATATTTTTACTGTGATTTTTCTCGGTTCATTGCATACGAATTCCACACCAGTTTGTGCGGGTAGGCCTGGATGAAAACAGAAATATCTGGTGTGTTTTGTCTAACTCAATCCGAAATATTGTGAAAGCCTCTGTGTTTGTGTTTCCGGATATTATCAACGGACTTTATTATTTTAAATGTTTTTATCAGGGAACATTTGATTATGTACCGTAGAAACACTCATTGGTTCCACATGGAGACACCAGCTCTACATATTCGTATTTTTTAGGGAGGATGCTAGAGGAACTAAGGCAAACAAGCATGATATTTCTGTTTGTATAGATGACATTTTATGCACTTGCCTAAAGAAAAGACTTGGCTTTTCTCCAAAACTATTTTTACTGTGATTATCTTGGTCCATTGTATACAAATTCCACACTACTTTGTCAGGATATGTCTGGATGAAAACAGAAATATCCGGTTGTGTTTTAGCTAACTCAATCCAAAATATTGTGAAAGATTCTGTGTTTGTGTTTTCTGGATATTATCGATGGACTTTATTGTTTTGAATGTTTATATCAGGGAGCATTTAATTTTGTACCATAGACACACTTATTGGTTCCACAGGGAGACACCAGCTCTACAAATTCGTATTTTCTAGGGAGAAAGCTAGAGGAACTGCGGGAAAACAAACATGACATTTCTGTTTGTATAGATGACTTTTTATGCACTTGCCTAACAAAAAGACTTTGCTTTTCTCTAAAACCATTTTTACTCAGATTTTCTCGGTCCATTGCATACGAATTCCACACCACTTTTTCCGGATATGACTGGATGAAACCAGAAATGTCCGGTTGTGTTTTGGCTAACTCAATCCCAGATATTGCTACAAGATTTCTGTTTCTGTTTTCCGGATAGTATCCACGGACTTTATTGTTTTGAATATTTATATCAGGAAAATTTAAGTTTGTACCGTTCAAAGACTAAGTGCTTCACCATGGAGACACCAGCTCTTCACATTCGTATTTTCTAGGGAGAAAGCTAGAGGAACTGCGGCAAACAAACATGCTATTTCTGTTTGTATGGATGACACTTTATGTACTTGCTTAACGAAAAGACTTTGCTTTTCTCCAAAATCATTTTTACTGTGATTTTCTCGTTCCATTGCATACGAATTCCACACCAGTTTGTCCGGATATGACTGGATGAAAACAGAAATATTTGGTTGTGTTTTGACTAACTCAATCCCAGATATTGTGAAAGCCTCTGTGTTTGTGTTTTCCGGATATTATCAACGGACTTTATTGTTTTGAATATTTTTTATCAGGGAACATTTAATTTTGTGCATGGAAACACTAATTCGTTCTCTTGGAGACACCAGCTCTACACATTCGTATTTTCTAGGGAAAAAGCTAGAGGAACTGCGGCAAACAAACATGATTTTTCTGTTTGTATACATGACATTTTATGCACTTGCCTAACAAAAATACTTTGCTTTTCTCCAAAACCATTTTTACTGTGATTTTTCTCGGTTCATTGCATACGAATTCCACACCATTTTGTCCGGATATGACTGGAAGAAACCAGAAATATCTGGTTGTGTTTTCACTAACTCAATCCCAGATATTGCTACTGCCTCTGTTTTTGTGTTTTCCGGATATTATCAACGGACTTTATGGTTTTGAATGTTTTTTATCAGGGAACATATAATTTTGTGCTTGGAAACAATAATTGGTTCCAATGGATATACGAGCTCTACACATTCATATTTTCTAGGGAGAAAACTGGAGGAACTGTGGCAAATAAACATGATATTTCTGATTGTATAGATGACATTTTATGCACTTGCCTAATGAAAAGAATTTGTTTTTCTCCAAAACCATTTTTACTGTGATTTTCTCGGTCCATTGTATACGAATTCTTCTCCACTTTGTACAAATATGACTGGATGAAGCCAGTAATATCCAGTTGTGTTTTGGCTAACTGAATCCGAAACTTTGTGAAAGCGTCTGTGTTTGTGTTTTATGGATATTATCGATGGACTTTATTGTTTTGAATGTTTTTTATCAGGGAACATTTAATTTTGTGCTGGGAAACACTAGTTGACTCCACATGGAGACACCAGCTCTACACATTCGTATTTTCTGGGTAGGAAACTAGAGGAACTGCAGCAAACAAACATGATATTTCTGTTTGTATAGAGGACATTTTATGCACTTGCCTAACGAAAAGAATATGCTTTTCTCCAAAACCATTTTTACTGTGATTTTCTCGGTTATTGCATACGAATTCCACACGACTTTTTCCGGATATGACTGGATGAAACCAGAAATATCCAGTTGTGTTTTGGCTTACTCAATCCGAAATATTGTGAAAGCCTCTGTGTTTGTGATTTCTGGATATTATCGATGGACTTTATTGTTTTGAGTGTTTTTATCAGGGAACATTTAATTTTGTACTATAGAAATACTAATTGGTTCAACATGGAGACAACAGCTCTACACATTCGTATTTTCTAGGGAGAAAGCTAGAGGAACTGCGGCAAACAAACATGATATTTCTGTTTGTATAGATGACATTTTATGCACTTGCCTAAGGAAAAGACTTTGCTTTTCTCCAAAAACATTTTTACTCTGATTTGGTCACTCCGTTGCAACGAATTCCACACGAGTTTCCGGATATGAGTGGATGAAACCAGAAATATCCAGTTCTGTTTTGGCTAACTCGATCCGAAATATTTTGAAAGCCTCTGTGTTTCTGTTTTCTGGATAGTATCGATGGACTTTATTGTTTTGAATGTTTTTATCAGGGAACATTTAATTTTGTACCGTAGAAGCACTAATTGGTTCAACATGGAGACACCAGCTCTACACATTCGTATTTTCTAGGGAAAAAGCTAGAGGAACTTTTGCAAACAAACATGATATTTCTGTTTGTATAGATGACATTTTAGGCACTTGCCTAAAGAAAAGACTTTTGTTTTCTCCACAACCATTTTTACTCTGATTTTCTCGGTCCATTACATACGAATTCCACACCACTTTGTCCAGATATGACTGAATGAAACCAGAAATATCCGGTTGTGTTTTGGCTAGCTCAATCCTAAATATTGTGAAAGCCTCTGTGTTTGTGTTTTCTGGATATTATCAATGGACTTTATTGTTTTGAATGTTTTTATCAGGGAACATTTAATTGTGTACCGTAGAAACACTAATTGGTTCCACATGCAGAAACCAGCTCTACACATTCGTATTTACTAGGGAGAAAGCTAGAGGAACTGTGGCAAACAAACATGATATATCTCTTTGTATAGATGTCATTTTATACACTTGCTTGATGAAAAGACTTTGCTTTTCTCCAAAACCATTTTTACTGTGATTTTCTCGGACTATTGCATATGAATTCCACACCTGTTTGTCCGGATATGACTGGATGAAACCAGAAATATCTGGTTGTGTTTTGGCTAACTCAATCCCAGATATTGCTACAGCTTCTGTGTTTGTATTTTCTGGATATTATCGAAGTACTTTCTTGTTTTGAATATTTTTTATCAAGGAACATTTAATTTTGTGCTGGGAAACACTAGTTGATTCCACATGGAGACACCAACTCTACACATTCGTATTTTTTATGGAGAAAGCTAGAGGAACTCTGGCAAAGAAACATGATATTTCTGTTTGTATAGATGATATTTTATGCACTTGCCAAAGGAAAAGACTTTGCTTTTCTCCAAATCATTTTTCTGTGATTTTCTCAGTCAATTGCATACGAATTCCACCCCACTTTGTCCGGATATGCCTGGATGAAACCAGAAATATCCGGTTGTGTTTTGGCTAACCGAATCCCAGATATTGCTACAGCCTCTGTGTTTCTGTCTTCTGGGTATTATCGACAGACTTTATTGTTTTTAATGTTTTTTATCAGGGAACATTTAATTTTGTACCGTAGAAACACTAATTGGTTCCACATGGAGACACCACCTCTACACATTCGTATTTTCTAGGCAGAAATCCAGAGGAACTGCGGCAAACAATCATAATATTTCTGTTTGTATAGATGACATTTTATGCACTTGCCTAACGAAAAGCCTTTGCTTGACTCCAACACCATTTTGACTGTGATTTGCTCAGTCCATTGCAAATGAATTCTTCTCCACTTTGTACAAATATGACTGGATGAAGCCAGTAATATCCAGTTGTGTTTTGTCTAACTCAATCCGAAACTTTGTGAAAGCATCTGTGTTTGTGTTTTATGGATATTATCGATGGACTTTATTGTTTTGAATGTTTTTTTATCAGGGAACATTTAATTTTGTGCTGGGAAACACTAGTTGACTCCACATGGAGACACCAGCTCTACACATTCGTATTTTCTGGGTAGGAAACTAGAGGAACTGCGGCAAACAAACATGATATTTCGGTTTGTATAGATGACATTTTATGCACTTGCCTAAGGAAAAGAATTTGTTTTTCTCCAAAAACATTTTTACTCTGATTTGGTCACTCCGTTGCAATGAATTCCACACGAGTTTCCGGATATGAGTGGATGAAACCAGAAATATCCAGTTCTGTTTTGGCTAACTCGATCCGAAATATTTTGAAAGCCTCTGTGTTTCTGTTTTCTGGATAGTATCGATGGACTTTATTGTTTTGAATGTTTTTATCAGGGAACATTTAATTTTGTACCGTAGAAGCACTAATTGGTTCAACATGGAGACACCAGCTCTACACATTCGTATTTTCTAGGGAAAAAGCTAGAGGAACTTTTGCAAACAAACATGATATTTCTGTTTGTATAGATGACATTTTAGGCACTTGCCTAAAGAAAAGACTTTTGTTTTCTCCACAACCATTTTTACTCTGATTTTCTCGGTCCATTACATACGAATTCCACACCACTTTGTCCAGATATGACTGAATGAAACCAGAAATATCCGGTTGTGTTTTGGCTAGCTCAATCCGAAATATTGTGAAAGCCTCTGTGTTTGTGTTTTCTGGATATTATCAATGGACTTTATTGTTTTGAATGTTTTTATCAGGGAACATTTAATTGTGTACCGTAGAAACACTAATTGGTTCCACATGCAGAAACCAGCTCTACACATTCGTATTTACTAGGGAGAAAGCTAGAGGAACTGTGGCAAACAAACATGATATTTCTCTTTGTATAGATGACATTTTATACACTTGCTTGATGAAAAGACTTTGCTTTTCTCCAAAACCATTTTTACTGTGATTTTCTCGGACTATTGCATATGAATTCCACACCTGTTTGTCCGGATATGACTGGATGAAACCAGAAATATCTGGTTGTGTTTTGGCTAACTCAATCCCAGATATTGCTACAGCTTCTGTGTTTGTATTTTCTGGATATTATCGAAGTACTATCTTGTTTTGAATATTTTTTATCAAGGAACATTTAATTTTGTGCTGGGAAACACTAGTTGATTCCACATGGAGACACCAACTCTACACATTCGTATTTTTTATGGAGAAAGCTAGAGGAATTCTGGCAAAGAAACATGATATTTCTGTTTGTATAGATGATATTTTATGCACTTGCCAAAGGAAAAGACTTTGCTTTTCTCCAAATCATTTTTCTGTGATTTTCTCAGTCAATTGCATACGAATTCCACCCCACTTTGTCCGGATATGCCTGGATGAAACCAGAAATATCCGGTTGTGTTTTGGCTAACCGAATCCCAGATATTGCTACAGCCTCTGTGTTTTTGTCTTCTGGATATTATCGACAGACTTTATTGTTTTTAATGTTTTTTATCAGGGAACATTTAATTTTGTACCGTAGAAACACTAATTGGTTCCACATGGAGACACCACCTCTACACATTCGTATTTTCTAGGCAGAAATCCAGAGGAACTGCGGCAAACAATCATAATATTTCTGTTTGTATAGATGACATTTTATGCACTTGCCTAACGAAAAGCCTTTGCTTGACTCCAACACCATTTTGACTGTGATTTGCTCAGTCCATTGCAAATGAATTCTTCTCCACTTTGTACAAATATGACTGGATGAAGCCAGTAATATCCAGTTGTGTTTTGTCTAACTCAATCCGAAACTTTGTGAAAGCATCTGTGTTTGTGTTTTATGGATATTATCGATGGACTTTATTGTTTTGAATGTTTTTTTATCAGGGAACATTTAATTTTGTGCTGGGAAACACTAGTTGACTCCACATGGAGACACCAGCTCTACACATTCGTATTTTCTGGGTAGGAAACTAGAGGAACTGCGGCAAACAAACATGATATTTCTGTTTGTATAGAGGACATTTTATGCACTTGCATAATGAAAAGAATATGCTTTTTTCTAAAACCATTTTTACTGTGATTTTCTTGGTTATTGCATACGAATTCCACACGTCTTTTTCCGGATATGACTGCATGAAACCAGAAATATCCAGTTGTGTTTTGGCTTACTCGATCCGAAACATTGTGAAAGCCTCTGTGTTTGTGATTTCTGGATATTATCGATGGACTTTATTGTTTTGAGTGTTTTTATCAGGGAACATTTAATTTTGTACTATAGAAATACTAATTGGCTCAACATGGAGACACCAGCTCTACACATTCGTATTTTCTAGGGAGAAAGCTAGAGGAACTGCGGCAAACAAACATGATATTTCTGTTTGTATAGATGACATTTTATGCACTTGCCTAAGGAAAAGACTTTGCTTTTCTCCAAAAACATTTTTACTCTGATTTGGTCACTCCGTTGCAATGAATTCCACACGAGTTTCCGGATATGAGTGGATGAAACCAGAAATATCCAGTTCTGTTTTGACTAACTCGATCCGAAATATTTTGAAAGCCTCTGTGTTTCTGTTTTCTGGATAGTATCGATGGACTTTATTGTTTTGAATGTTTTTATCAGGGAACATTTAATTTTGTACCGTAGAAGCACTAATTGGTTCAACATGGAGACACCAGCTCTACACATTCGTATTTTCTAGGGAAAAAGCTAGAGGAACTTTTGCAAACAAACATTATATTTCTGTTTGTATAGATGACATTTTAGGCACTTGCCTAAAGAAAAGACTTTTGTTTTCTCCACAACAATTTTTACTCTGATTTTCTCGGTCCATTACATACGAATTCCACACCACTTTGTCCAGATATGACTGAATGAAACCAGAAATATCCGGTTGTGTTTTGGCTAGCTCAATCCGAAATATTGTGAAAGCCTCTGTGTTTGTGTTTTCTGGATATTATCAATGGACTTTATTGTTTTGAATGTTTTTATCAGGGAACATTTAATTGTGTACCGTAGAAACACTAATTGGTTCCACATGCAGAAACCAGCTCTACACATTCGTATTTACTAGGGAGAAAGCTAGAGGAACTGTGGCAAACAAACATGATATTTCTCTTTGTATAGATGACATTTTATACACTTGCTTGATGAAAAGACTTTGCTTTTCTCCAAAACCATTTTTACTGTGATTTTCTCGGACTATTGCATATGAATTCCACACCTGTTTGTCCGGATATGACTGGATGAAACCAGAAATATCTGGTTGTGTTTTGGCTAACTCAATCCCAGATATTGCTACAGCTTCTGTGTTTGTATTTTCTGGATATTATCGAAGTACTTTCTTGTTTTGAATATTTTTTATCAAGGAACATTTAATTTTGTGCTGGGAAACACTAGTTGATTCCACATGGAGACACCAACTCTACACATTTGTATTTTTTATGGAGAAAGCTAGAGGAACTCTGGCAAAGAAACATGATATTTCTGTTTGTATAGATGATATTTTATGCACTTGCCAAAGGAAAAGACTTTGCTTTTCTCCAAATCATTTTTCTGTGATTTTCTCAGTCAATTGCATACGAATTCCACCCCACTTTGTCCGGATATGCCTGGATGAAACCAGAAATATCCGGTTGTGTTTTGGCTAACCGAATCCCAGATATTGCTACAGCCTCTGTGTTTCTGTCTTCTGGGTATTATCGACAGACTTTATTGTTTTGAATGTTTTTTATCAGGGAACATTTAATTTTGTACCGTAGAAACACTAATTGGTTCCACATGGAGACACCACCTCTACACATTCGTATTTTCTAGGCAGAAATCCAGAGGAACTGCGGCAAACAATCATAATATTTCTGTTTATAGATGACATTTTATACACTTGCCTAACGAAAAGCCTTAGCTTGACTCCAACACCATTTTGACTGTGATTTGCTCAGTCCATTGCAAATGAATTCTTCTCCACTTTGTACAAATATGACTGGATGAAGCCAGTAATATCCAGTTGTGTTTTGGCTAACTGAATCCGAAACTTTGTGAAAGCGTCTGTGTTTGTGTTTTATGGATATTATCGATGGACTTTATTGTTTTGAATGTTTTTTATCAGGGAACATTTAATTTTGTGCTGGGAAACACTAGTTGACTCCACATGGAGACACCAGCTCTACACATTCGTATTTTCTGGGTAGGAAACTAGAGGAACTGCGGCAAACAAACATGATATTTCTGTTTGTATAGATGACATTTTATGCACTTGCATAATGAAAAGAATATGCTTTTTTCTAAAACCATTTTTACTGTGATTTTCTCGGTTATTGCATACGAATTCCACACGACTTTTTCCGGATAGGACTGGATGAAACCAGAAATATCCAGTTGTGTTTTGGCTTACTCGATCCGAAATATTGTGAAAGCCTCTGTGTTTGTGATTTCTGGATATTATCGATGGACTTTGTTGTTTTGAGTGTTTTTATCAGGGAACATTTAATTTTGTACTATAGAAATACTAATTGGCTCAACATGGAGACACCAGCTCTACACATTCGTATTTTCTAGGGAGAAAGCTAGAGGAACTGCGGCAAACAAACATGATATTTCTGTTTGTATAGATGACATTTTATGCACTTGCCTAAGGAAAAGACTTTGCTTTTCTCCAAAAACATTTTTACACTGATTTGGTCACTCCGTTGCAACGAATTCCACACGAGTTTCCGGATATGAGTGGATGAAACCAGAAATATCCAGTTCTGTTTTGGCTAACTCGATCCGAAATATTTTGAAAGCCTCTGAGTTTCTGTTTTCTGGATAGTATCGATGGACTTTATTGTTTTCAATGTTTTTATCAGGGAACATTTAATTTTGTACCGTAGAAGCACTAATTGGTTCAACATGGAGACACCAGCTCTACACATTCGTATTTTCTAGGGAAAAAGCTAGAGGAACTTTTGAAAACAAACATTATATTTCTGTTTGTATAGATGACATTTTAGGCACTTGCCTAAAGAAAAGACTTTTGTTTTCTCCACAACCATTTTTACTCTGATTTTCTCGGTCCATTACATACGAATTCCACACCACTTTGTCCAGATATGACTGAATGAAACCAGAAATATCCGGTTGTGTTTTGGCTAGCTCAATCCGAAATATTGTGAAAGCCTCTGTGTTTGTGTTTTCTGGATATTATCAATGGACTTTATTGTTTTGAATGTTTTTATCAGGGAACATTTAATTGTGTACCGTAGAAACACTAATTGGTTCCACATGCAGAAACCAGCTCTACACATTCGTATTTACTAGGGAGAAAGCTAGAGGAACTGTGGCAAACAAACATGATATTTCTCTTTGTATAGATGACATTTTATACACTTGCTTGATGAAAAGACTTTGCTTTTCTCCAAAACCATTTTTACTGTGATTTTCTCGGACTATTGCATATGAATTCCACACCTGTTTGTCCGGATATGACTGGATGAAACCAGAAATATCTGGTTGTGTTTTGGCTAACTCAATCCCAGATATTGCTACAGCTTCTGTGTTTGTATTTTCTGGATATTATCGAAGTACTATCTTGTTTTGAATATTTTTTATCAAGGAACATTTAATTTTGTGCTGGGAAACACTAGTTGATTCCACATGGAGACACCAACTCTACACATTCGTATTTTTTATGGAGAAAGCTAGAGGAATTCTGGCAAAGAAACATGATATTTCTGTTTGTATAGATGATATTTTATGCACTTGCCAAAGGAAAAGACTTTGCTTTTCTCCAAATCATTTTTCTGTGATTTTCTCAGTCAATTGCATACGAATTCCACCCCACTTTGTCCGGATATGACTGGATGAAACCAGAAATATCCGGTTGTGTTTTGGCTAGCTCAATTCGAAATATTGTGAAAGCGTCTGTGTTTCTGTTTTCTGGATATTATCAATGGACTTTATTGTTTTGAATGTTTTTATCAGGGAACATTTAATTGTGTACTGTAGAAACACTAATTGGTTCCACATGCAGAAACCAGCTCTACACATTCGTATTTACTAGGGAGAAAGCTAGAGGAACTGCGGCAAACAAACATGATATTTCTGTTTGTATAGATGACATTTTATGCACTTGCCTAATGAAAAGAATATGCTTTTTTTTAAAACCATTTTTACTGTAATTTTCTTGGTTATTGCATACGAATTCCACACGACTTTTTCCGGATATGACTGCATGAAACCAGAAATATCCAGTTGTGTTTTGGCTTACTCAATCCGAAATATTGTGAAAGCCTCTGTGTTTGTGATTTCTGGATATTATCGATGGACTTTATTGTTTTGAGTGTTTTTATCAGGGAACATTTAATTTTGTACTATAGAAATACTAATTGGCTCAACATGGAGACAACAGCTCTACACATTCGTATTTTCTAGGGAGCAAGCTAGAGGAACTGCGGCAAACAAACATGATATTTCTGTTTGTATACATGACATTTTATGCACTTGCCTAAGGAAAAGACTTTGCTTTTCTCCAAAAACATTTTTACTCTGATTTGGTCAGTCTGTTGCATACGAATTCTACACCACTTTGTACAGCTATGACTGAATGAAACCAGAAATATCCGGTTGTGTTTTGGCTAGCTCAATCCGAAATATTGTTAAAGCCTCTGTGTTTGTGTTTTCTGGATATTATCAACCGACTTTATTGTTTTGAATGTTTTTATCAGGGATTATTTAATTTTGTACCATAGAAACACAAATTGGTTCCACATGGAGACACCAGCTCTACCCATCCGTATTTACTAGGGAGAAAGCTAGAGGAACTGTGGCAAACAAACATGATATTTCTGTTTGTATAGATGACATTTTTACTGTGATTTTCTCGGACTATTGCATATGAATTCCACACCTGTTTGTCTGGATATGACTGGATGAAACCAGAAATATCCTGTTGTGTTTTGGCTAACTCAAACCTAAATATTCCTACAGGCTCTGTGTTAATGTTTTCCGGATATTATCGACAGACTTTACTGTTTAGAATGCTTTTTATCAGGGAACATTTAATTTTGAGAAAGCCTCTGTGTTTGTGTTTTCTAGATATTATCGATGGACTTTATTGTTTTGAGTGTTTTTTATCAGGGAACACTTAACTTTGTATCAGGAAACACTAGTTTATTCCACATGGAGACACCAACTCTACACATTCGTATTTTCTAGGGAGAAAGCTGGAGGAACTGCAGCTAACAAACATGATATTTCTGTTTGTATAGATGACATTTTATGCACTTGACTAATGAAAAGACTTTGCTTTCCTCCAAAAGCAATTTTACTATGATTTTCTCGGTCCATTGCATATGAATTCCACACCACTTTGTCCGGATATGACTGGATGAAACCAGAAATATCCCGTTGTGTTTTAGCTAACTGCATCCGAAATATTGTGAAAGCCTCTGTGTTTGTGTTTTCTGGATATTATCGATGGACTTTTTTTGAATGTTTTTATCAGGGAACATTTAAATTTGTGCTGGGAGACACTAGTTTACTCCATGTGGAGACACCAGCTCTACACATTCGTATTCTCTAGGGAGAAAGCTAGAGGAACTGCGGCAAACAAACATGACATTTCTGTTTGTATAGATGACATTTCATGCACTTGCCAAAGGAAAAGACTTTGCTTTTCTCCAAAATCATTTTTACTGTGATTTTCTCGGTCCATTACATACGAATTCCACACTACTTTGTCTGGATATGACTGAATGTAACCAGAAATATCCTCTTGTGTTTTGGCTAACTCAATCCTAAATATTCCTACAGGCTGTGTGTTAATGTTTTCCGGATATTTTCGACAGACTTTATTGTTTTGAATGTTTTTTTATCAGGGAAGATTTAATTTTGTGCTGGGAATCACTAGTTTACTCCATGTGGAGACACCAGCTCTACACATTCGTATTTTCTAGGGAGAAAGCTAGAGGAACTGCGGCAAACAAACATGATATTTCTGTTTGTATAGATGACATTTTATGCACTTGCCTAACGAAAAGACTTTGCTTTACTCTAAGAAAAATTTTTCTGTGATTTTCTCGGTCCATTGCATACGAATTCCACACTACTTTGCCCGGATATGCCTGCATGAAACCAGAAATATCCGGTTGTGTTTTGGCTAACTAATTCCGAAATATTTTGAAAGCCTCTGTGTTTGTGTTTTCTGGGTATTATGGATGGACTTTATTGTTTTGAATGTTTTTTATCCGGGAACATTTAATTTTGTACCATAGAAACACTAATTGATTCAACATGTAGACACCAGCTCTAAACATTCGTATTTTCTAGGGAGAAATCTAGAGGAACTCCGAAAAACACACATGATATTTCTGTTTGCATACATGACATTTTATGCACTGGTCGAACGAAAAGACATTGCTTTTCTCCAAAACCATTTTCACTGTGATTTTCTCAGTTCATTACATACGAATTCCACACCACTTTGTCTGGATATGACTGAATGTAACCAGAAATATCCTCTTGTGTTTTGGCTAACTCAATCCTAAATATTCCTACAGGCTGTGTGTTAATGTTTTCCGGATATTTTCGACAGACTTTATTGTTTTGAATATTTTTTTATCAGGGAAGATTTAATTTTGTGCTGGGAATCACTAGTTTACTCCATGTGGAGACACCAGCTCTACACATTCGTATTTTCTAGGGAGAAAGCTGGAAGAATTGCGGCAAACAAACATGACATTTCTGTTTGTATAGATGACATTTTATGCACTTGCCTAACGAAAAGACTTTGCTTTCTCGAAAAACACCTTCACTGTGATTTTCTCGGTCCATTACATACCAATTCCACCCCACTTTGTCCGGATATGACTGGATGAACCAGAAATATCCGGTTGTGTTTTGGCTAACTCAATCCCAGGTATTGCTACAGCCTCTGTGTTTGTTTTTTGTGGATAATATCGATGGACTTTATTGTTTTGAATGTTTTTATCAGGGAACATTTAATTTTGTACTGTAGAATCACTAATTCGTTCAAAGGGAGACACCAGCTCTACACATTCGTATTTTCTAGGGAGAAAGCTAGAGGAACTGCGGCAAACAAACATGACATATCTGTTTGTATAGATGACATTTCATGCACTTGCCTAACGAAAACTCTTTGCTTTTCCCCAAAACCATTTTTACTCTGATTTTCTTGGTCCATTGCATACGAATTCCACCCGACTTTTTCCGGATATGACTGGATGAAACCAGAAATATCCGCTTGTTTTTAGGCTAACTCAATCCCAGATATTTGTACAGCCTCTGTGTTTCTGTTTTATGGATATTATCAACGGACTTTACTGTTTTGAATGTTTTTTATCAGGGAATATTTAATTTCGTGCTGGGTAACACTAATTGGTTCCACATGGAGACACAATCTCTACATAATCTTATTGTCTAAGGAGAAAGCTAGAGGAACTGTGGCAAACAAACATGACATATCTGTTTGTATAGATGACATTTTATGAACTTGCCTGACGAAAAGACTTTTCTTTTCTCCAAAACCATTTTACTGTGATTTTCTTGGTCCATTGCTTCCGAATTCCACACCAGTTTGTCCGAATATGACTGGATGAAAACAGAAATATCCGGTTATGTTTTGGATAACTGCATCCGAAATATTGTGAAAGCCTCTGTGTTTGTGTTTCTGGATATTATCAACGGACTTTATTGTTTTGAATGTTTTTTATCCGGGAACATTTAATTTTGTGCTGGGAAACACTAGTTGATTCCACATGGAGACACCAGCTCTGCACATTCGTATTTTCTAGGGAGAAAGCTGGAGGAACTGTGGCTAACAAACATGATATTTCTGATTGTATAGATAACATTTTATGCACTTGACTATCCAAAAGACTTTGCTTTTCTCCAAAACCATATTTAGTGTGATTTTCTCGGTCCATTGCATACGAATTCCACACGATTTTGTCTGGATATGCCTGGATGAAACCAGAAATATCTGGTTGTGTTTTGGCTTTCTATATCCCAGATATTGCTACAGCCTCTGTGTTTGTGTTTTCCGAAAATTATCAACGATCCTTATTGTTTTGAATGTTTTTATCAGGGAACATTTAATTTTTGCTTGGAAACACTAGTTGACTTCACATGTAGACACCAGCTCTACACATTCGTATTTTCTAGGGAGAAAGCTAGAGGAACTGTGGCAAACAAACATGATATTTCTGTTTGTATAGATGACATTTTATGCATTTTCCTAACAAAAAGACTTTGCTTTTCTCCAAAACCATTTTACTGTGATTTTCTTGTTCCATTGCATACGAATTCCACCCCACTTTGTCCGCATATGACTGGATGAAACCAGAAATATCCGGTTTTGTTTTGACTAACTCAATTCCAGTTATTGCTACTGCCTCTGTGATTGTGTTTTCTGAATATTATCAACGGTTTTATTGTTTTCAAAGTTTTTTTTATCAGGAAACATTTAATTTTGTGATGGGAAACACTAGTTGACTCCACATGGAGACACCAGCTCTACACATTCGTATTTTCTAGGGAGAAAGCTAGAGGAACTGCGGGAAACAAACTTGACATTTCTGTTTGTATAGATGACATTTTATGCAGTTCCCTAAGGAAAAGACTTTGCTTTTCTCCAAAACCATTTTCACTAGATTTTCTCAGTCCATTGTATACGAATTTCACACCCCTTTATCCGGATATGACTGGATCAAACCAGAAATATCCGGTTGTGTTTTGGCTAACTCAATCCCAGATACTGCTACAGCCTCTGTGTTTCTGCTTTCCGGATATTATCAACGGACTTTATTGTTTCAATGTTTTTTTTCAGGGTACATTTAATTTTGTACCGTAGAAACACTAATTGGTTTAACGTGGAGACACCAGCTCTACACATTCATATTTTCTAGAGAGAATGCTAGAGGAACAGCGGCAAACAAACATGATATTTCTGTTTTTGTAGATGATATTTATGTACTTCCCTAACGAAAAGCCTTTGCTTTTCTCAAAAACCATTTTTACTGTGATTTTCTCAGTCCATTGCATACAAATTTCACACTACTTTTTCCGGATATGCCTGGATGAAACCAGAAATATCAGGTTGTGTTTTGGTTAACTCAATCCGAAATATTGTGAAAGCCTCTGTGTTTGTGTTTTCTGGATATTATCGATGGACTTTATTGTTTTCAATGTTTTTTTTTATCAAGGAACATTTAATTTTGTACCGTAGAAACACTAATTGTTTCCACATGGATACAGGAGCTCTACACATTCCTATTTTCTAGGGGGAAAGCTAGAGGAACTGCGGGAAAACAAACATGTTATTTCTGTTTCTATTTGACATTTTATGCACTTGCCGAAGGAAAAGACTTTGCTTTTCTGCAAAACCATTTTAATGTGATTTTCGCAGTCCACTGCATACAAATTCCACGCCAGTTTGTCTGGATAGGCCTGGATGAAACCAGAAATATCTGGTTGTGTTTTGGCTAACTGCATCCGAAATATTGTGAAAGCCTCTGTGTTTGTGTTTTCTGGATATTATCGATGGACTTTATTGTTTTGAATGTTTTTATCAGGGAACATTTAATTTTTTGCTGGGAAACACTATTTGATTCCACATGGAGACACCAGCTCTACACATTTGTATTTTCTAGGGAGAAAGCTAGAGGAACTGCGGCAAACAAACATGACCTTTCTTTTTGTATAGATGAAATTTTATGCACTTCCCTAACGAAAAGACTGCTTTTCTCCAAAACCATTTTTCCTGTGATTTTCTCAGTCTATTGCATACGAATTTCACACCACTTTTTACGGATATGACTGGATGAAACCAGACATATCCAGTTTTGATTTGGCTAACTCAATCTGAAATATTGTGAAAGCCTCTGTGTTTGTGTTTTCAGGATATTATCGATGGACTTTATTGTTTTCAAAGTTTTTTTTCAGGGAACATTTAATTTTTTACCGTAGAAACACTAATTTGTTCCACATGGAGACATCAGCTCTACATATTGCTATTTTCTAGGGAGAAAGCTAGAGGAACTACGGCAAACAAACATGATATTTTTTTTGTATACATGACATTTTATGCACTTGCCTAATGAAAAGACTTTACTTTCCTCCAAAACCATTTTTAATGTGATTTTCTCGTTCCATTGTATACGAATTTCTCACGACTTTGTACGGATATGACTGGATGAAACCAGAAATATCCCGTTGTGTTTTGGCTAACTGCATCCGAAGTATTGTGAAAGCCTCTGTGTTTGTGTTTTCCGGATATTATCGATGGACTTCATTGTTTTGAATGTTTTCATCAGGGAACATTTAATTTTGAACCATAGAAACACTAATTGGCTCAACATGGAGACATCAGCTCTACATATTCCTATTTTCTAGGAAGAATGCTATAGGAACTGTGGCAAACAAACATGATATTTCTGTTTTTATAGATGATATTTACGTACTTCCCTAACGAAAAGACTTTGCTTTTCCCCAAAACCATTGTTACTGTGATATTCTCCGTCCATTGCATACGAATTCCACACCACTTTATCCGGATATGACTGGAAGAAACCATAAATATCCGGTTGTGTTTTCGCTAACTCAATCCCAGATATTGCTACAGCCTCTGTGTTTCTGTTTTCCAGATATTATCAACGGACTTTATTGTTTTCAATGTTTTTTATCTGGGAACATTTAATTTTGTGCTGGGAAACACTAATTGGTTCCACATGCAGAAACCAGCTCTACACATTTGTATTTTCTAGGGAGAAATCTAGAGGAACTGCGGCAAACAAACATGATATTTCTGTTTGTATGGATGACATTTTATGCATTTGCCTAACGAAAAGACTTTACTTTTCTCCAAAACCATTTTTACTGTGATTTTCTCGGTCCATTGCATACGAATTCCACACCACTTTGTCCCGATATGACTGGATGAAACCAGAAACATCCGGTTGTGTTTTGGCTAACTCAATCCAAAATATTGTGAAAGCCTCTGTGTTTGTGTTTTGTGGATATTATCGATGGACTTTATTGTTTTGAATGTTTTCATCAGGGAACATTTAATTTTGTACCATAGAAACACTAATTGGCTCAACATGGAGACATCAGCTCTACACATTCCTATTTTCTAGTGAGCATGCTAGAGGAACTACAGCAAACAAGCATGATATTTCTGTTTGTATACATGAGATTTTATGCACTTCACTCACGAAAAGACTTTGCTTTTCTCCAAAACCATTTTTAGTGTGATTTTTCTCGATCAATTGCATACAAATTACACACTACTTTGTCCAGATATGACTGGATGAAACCAGAAATATCCGCTTGTTTTTTGGCTAACTCAATCCCAGATATTGCTACTGCCTCTGTGTTTGTGTTTTCCGGATATTATCAATGGACTTTATTGTTTTGAATGCTTTTTATCAGGGAACATTTAATTTTGTGCCGGGAAACACTAGTTGACTCCACATGGAGACACCAGCTCTACACATTCGTATTTTCTAGGGAGAAAGCTAGGGAACTGCGGCAAGCAAACATGATATGTCTGTTTGTATAGATGACATTTTATGCACTTGCCTAACGAAAAGACTGCTTTTCTCCAAAACCATTTTTCCTGTAATTTTCTCGGTCCATTGCATACGAATTCCACACCACTTTATCTGGATATGTCTGGAAGAAAGCAGAAATATCCAGTTGTGTTTTGGCTAACTGCATCCGAAATATTGTGAAAGCCTCTGTGTTTGTGTTTTCTGGATATTATCGAAGGACTTTATTGTTTTGAATGTTTTTATCAGGGAACATTTAATTTTTTGCTGGGAAACACTGTTTGATTCCACGTGGAGACACCAGCTCTACACATTCCTATTTTCTAGGGAGAAAGCTAGAGGAACTGCGGCAAACAAACATGACATTTCTTTTTGTATAGATGACATTTTATGCACTTCCCTAACGAAAAGACTTTGTTTTTCTCCAAATCCATTTTTCCTGTGATTTTCTCGGTCCATTGCATACGAATTCCACACCACTTTCTCCGGATAGGCCTGGATGAAACCAGAAATATCCGGTTGTGTTTTGGCTAACTCAATCCCAGATACTGCTACAGCCTCTGTTTTTCTGCTTTCCAGATATTATCAACGGACTTTATTGTTTCAATGTTTTTTTTCAGGGAACATTTAATTTTTTACCGTAGAAACACTAATTGGTTTAACATGGAGACACCAGCTCTACACATTCGTATTTTCTAGAGAGAATGCTAGAGGAACTGCAGCAAACAAACATGATATTTCTGTTTTTATAGATGATATTTACGTACTTCCCTAACGAAAAGACTTTGCTTTTTTCAAAAACTATTTTTACTCTGATTTTCTCAGTCTATTGCATACGAATTTCACACCACTTTTTACGGATATGACTGGATGAAACCAGACATATCCAGTTTTGTTTTGGCTAACTCAATCCGAAATATTGTGAAAGCCTCTGTGTTTGTGTTTTCAGGATATTATCGATGGACTTTATTGTTTTCAAAGTTTTTTTTCAGGGAACATTTAATTTTTTACCGTAGAAACACTAATTTGTTCCACATGGAGACATCAGCTCTACATATTACTATTTTCTAGGGAGAAAGCTAGAGGAACTACGGCAAACAAACATGATTTTTTTTTGTATAGATGACATTTTATGCACTTGCCTAATGAAAAGACTTTACTTTCCTCCAAAACCATTTTTTATGTGATTTTCTCGTTCCATTGTATACAAATTTCACACGACTTTGTACGGATATGACTGGATGAAACCAGAAATATCCGGTTGTGTTTTGGCTAACTGCATCCGAAATATTGTGAAAGCCTCTGTGTTTGTGTTTTCTGGATATTATCGATGGACTTTATTGTTTTGAGTGTTTTTTATCAGGGAACATTTAATTTTGTGCTGGGAAACACTAGTTGATTCCACATGGAGACACCAACTCTACACATTCGTATTTACTAGGGAGACAGCTAGAGGAACTGTGGCAAACAAACACGATATGTCTGTTTCTATAGATGACATTTTATGCACTTGCCTAAGGAAAAGACTTTTCTTTTCTCCAAAAACTTTTTTACTGTGATTTTCTCGGTCCATTGCATAAGAGTTCCACACCAGTTTGTCCGGATATGACTGGTTGAATCCAGAAATATCCGCTGGGTTTTTGTTTAATTCAGTCTGAAATATGCTGAAAGCCTCTGTGTTTGTGTTTTCTGGGTATTATCGAAGGACTTTATTGTTTTCAATATTTTTTATCAGGGAACATTTTATTTTGTGCTGCGAAACACTAATTGTTTCCACATCGAGACACCAGCTCTACACATTCCTATTTTCTAGAGAGAAAGCTAGAGGAACTGCGGCAAACAAACACGATATTTCTGTTTGTATAGATGACATTTTATTCACTTGCCTAACGAAAAGACTTTGCTTTTCTCCAAAACCGTTTTTACTGTGATTTTCTCGCTTTTGCATACGAATTCCACACCAGTTTGTCCGGATATGACTCCATGAAACCAGAATTATCCGGTTTTGTTTTGGCTAACTCAATCTGAAATATTGTGAAAGCCTCAGTGTTAGTGTTTTCTGGGTATTATCAAAGGACATTATTTTTTTGAATGTTTTCATCAGGAAGCATTTAATTTTTTGCCAGGAAATGCTAGTTGGTTCCACATGCAGACACCAGCTCTACACATTCATATTTTCTAGGGAGAAAGCTAGAGGAACTGTGGCAAACACACATGATATTTCTATTTCAATAGATGACATTTTAACCACTTGACTAAGGAAAAGACTTTGCTTTTCTCCAAAACCATTTTTACTTTGATTTTCTCGGTCCAATGTATACGAATTCCACACCACTTTGTCCGGATATGACTAGATGAAACCAGAAATAACCGTTTATTTTTATTAACTCAATCCCAGATATTGTGACTGCCTCTGTGTGTGTGATTTCTGGAAATTATCAACGGACTTTCTTGATTTGAATATTTTTTACAAGGGAACATTTTATTTTTTGCTGGGAAACAGTAATTGGATCCACATGGAGACACCAGCTCTTCATATTCGTATTTTTTAGGGAGAAAGCTAAAGGAACTGCGGCAAACAAACATGATATTTCTGATTGAATAGGTGACATTTTAGGCACTTGCCTAATGAAAAGACTTTGCTTTTCTCCAAAACCATTTTTACTGTGATTTTCTCAACCCATTGCATACGAATTCCACACCAGTTTGTCCAGATATGACTGGATGAAACCAGAAATATCCGGTTGTGTTTTGGCTAACTCAATCCGAAGTATTATGAAAGCGTCTGTGTTTGTGTTTTCTGGATATTATCGATGGACTTTAATGTTTTGAATGTTTTTTATCTCAGAACATTTAATTTTGTACCATAGAAACACTAATTGGTTTAATGTGGAGACACCAGCTCTACACATTCGTATTTTCTAGGGAGAAATCTAGAGGAACTGTGGCAAATAAACATGATATTTCTGTTGGTATACATGACATTTTATGCAATTGCCAAAAAAAGACTTTGCTTTTCTCCAAAAACATTTTACTCTGATTTGCTCAGTCCACTGCATACGAATTCCACACCACATTGTACAAATATGACTGTATGAAACCAGAAATATCCAGTTGTGTTTTGGCTAACTCAATTCGAAATATTGTGAATACCTCTGTGTTTGTGTTTTCTGGATATTATCGATGGACTTTATTGTTTTGAATGTTTTTTATTAAGGAATATTTAATTTTGTGCTGGGAAACACTAGTTGACTCCACATGGAGACAAAAGCTCTACACATTCTTATTTTCTAGGGAGGAAGCTAGAGGAACTGCGGGAAACAAACATGATATTTCTGTTTGTATAGATGACACTTTATGCACTGCCTAACAAAAAGACTTTGCTTTTCTCCTAAAACATTTTTACTGCGATTTTTCTCTGTCCATTGCATATGAATTCCATACCACTTTGACCGGATATACCTGGATGAAAACAGAAATATCCAGTGTGTTTTGGCTAACTCAATCCCAGATATTGCTACAGCCTCTGTGTTTGTGTTTTCCGGATATTATCGATGGAGTTTATTGTTTTGAATATTTTTATCAGGGAACATTTAATTGTATACCATAGAAACACTAATTGGTTCCACAAAGAGACACAAGTTCTACACATTCGTATTTTCTAGGGAGAAAACTAGAGGAACTGTGGCAAACACACATGATATTTCTGTTTGTATAGATGACATTTTTTGCACTTGCCTAAGGAAAACACTGCTTCTTTCCAAAACCATTTTTACTGTGATTCTCTGGGTCCTTTCAATCCGAATTCCACACCAGTTTATCTGGATATGACTGGATGAAAAAAGAAATATCCGCTTCTGTTTTGGCTAGCTCAATCCAAAATATTTTGAAAACCTCTGTGCTTTTGATTTCTAGATATTATCAATAGACTTTATGGTTTTGAATGTTTTTTTTATCATGGAACATTTAATTTTCTGCTGGTAAACAATAATTGGTTCCACATGGAGACACTAGCTCTACATATTCATATTTTCTAGGAGGAAAGCTAGAGGAACTGCGGCAAACAAACATGATATTTCTGTTTGTATAGATGACATTTTATGCAATGGCCTAAGGAAAAGACTTTGCTTTTCTCCAAAACCATTTTTACTGTGATTTTCTCGGTTCATTGCATACAAATTCAACACGATTTTGTCCGGATATGACCGGATGAAACCGGAAATATCCGGTTGTGTTTTGGCTAACTCAATCCCAGATAGTGCGACAGCCACTCTGTTTGTGTTTTCTGGATATTATCGACGGACTTTATAGTTTTAAATGTTTTTGATCAGGGAACATTTATTTTTGTGCTGGGCAACAATAGTTGATTCCACATAGAGACACCAGCGATACACATTCGTATTCTCCAGGGAGAAAGCTAGAGAAACTGTGGCAAAAAAACATGATATTTCTGTTTGTATAGATGACATTTTATACACTTGCCAAACAAAAGACTTTGCTTTTCTCCAAAACCATTTTTACTGTGATTTTCTCGGTCCATTGCAGAGAAATTCCACGCCATTTGTCTGGATATGACTGGATGAAAACAGAAATATCCGGTTGTGTTTTGGCTAACTCAATCCCAGATATTGCTACAGGCTCTCTGTTTCTGTTTTCTGGATATTATCCATGGAGTTTATTGTTTTGAATGTTTATATCAGGGAACATTTAATTTTGTACTGTTCAAACACTAATTGTTTCACCATGGAGACACCAGCTCTACACATTCGTATTTTCTAGGGAGAAATCTAGAGGAACTGCGGCAAACAAACATGATATTTCTGTTTGTATAGATGACACTTTATGCCCTTTCCGAAGGAAAAGACTTTGCTTTTCTCCAAAACCATTTTTACTGCTATTTTTCTCTGTCCATTGCATATTAATTCCACACCTCTTTGACCGGATATACCTGGATGAAAACAGAAATATCTGGTGTGTTTTGGCTAACTCAATCCCAGATATTGCGACAGCCTCTGTGTTTTTGTGTTCCGGGTATTATCGATGGACTTTATTGTTTTGAATGTTTTTTATCAGGGAACATTTAATTTTGTACCGTAGAAACACTAATTGTTTCCACATGGAGACAACAGCTCTACACATTCGTATTTTCTAGGGAGGAAGCTAGAGGAACTGCCGCAAACACACATGATATTTCTGTTTGTATAGATGACATTTTATGCACTTGCCTAACGAAAAGACTTTGCTTTTCTCCAAAACCATTTTTACTGTGATTTTCTCTGTTCATTGCATACGAATTCCACACGATTTTATGCAGATATAACAGGATGAAACCCGAAATATCGGGTTGTATTTTGGCTAACTCAATCCTAGATATTGTGACAGCCACTGTGTTTGTGTTTTCTGGATATTATCAAGGGACTTTATTGTTTTGAATGTTTTTTATCAGGGAACATTTAACTTTGTGCGTGGCAACACTAGTTCATTGCACATGGAGACACCAGCGATACACATTCGTATTTTCTAGGGAGAAAGCTAGAGGAACTGCAGCAAACAAACATGATATTTCTGTTTGTATAGATGACATTTTATGCACTTGCCGAAGGAAAAGATTTGCTTTTCTCCAAAACCATTTTTACTGTGATTCTCTCGGTCAATTACATCTGAATTCCACACCAGTTTTTCTGGATATGACTGGAAGAAACAAGAAATATCCGGTTGTGTTTTGGATAGCTCAATCTGAAATATCTTGAAAGTCACTGTGTTTCTGTTTTCTGGATATTATCGGTGGACTTTATTGGTTTGAATGTTTTTTATCAGGGAACATATAATTTTGTTCTGGGAAACAATAATTGGTTCCACATGGAGACATCAGCTCTACACATTCTTATTTTCTAGGGAAAAAGCTAGAGGAACTGCTGCAAACACACATGATATTTCTGTTTGTTTAGATGACATTTTTTAAAATTTTATTTATTTTTTTTTATTTTTGACAGGCAGAGTGGACAGTGAGAGAGAGACAGAGAGAATGGTCTTCCTTTTGCCGTTGGTTCACCCTCCAATGGCCGCCGCGGTAGGCTTGCTGCGGCCGGCACACCGCGCTGTTCCGATGGCAGGAGCCAGGTGCTTCTCCTGGTCTCCCATGGGGTGCAGGGCCCAAGGATTTGGGCCATCCTCCACTGCACTCCCTGGCCACAGCAGAGAGCTGGCCTGGAAGAGGGGCAACCGGGACAGGATCGGTGCCCCAACCGGGACTAGAACTCGGTGTGCCGGCGCCGCAAGGCGGAGGATTAGCATGTTGAGCCACGGCGCCGGCTGTAGATGACATTTTATGCACTTGCTTAAGGAAAAGACTTTCCTTCTCTCCAAAACCATTTTTACTGTGATTTTCTTGGTCCATTACATATGAATTCCACCCGGCTTTTTCCGGATATGACTGGATGAAACCAGAAATATCCGGTTGTGTTTTGGCTAACTCAATTCCAGATATTGCGACAGCCACTGTGTTTGTGTTTTCTGGATATTATCGACGGACTTTGTTGTTTTCAATGTTTTTTATCAGGGAATATTTAATTTTGTGCGGGGAAACACTAGTTGATTCCACACGGAGACACCAGCGATACACATTCCTATTTTCTAGGGAGAAAGCTAGAGGAACTGCGGCAAACAAACATGATATTTCTGTTTGTATAGATGACATTTTATACACTTGCCTAACAAAAGACTTTGCTTTTCTCCAAAACCATTTTTACTGTGATTTTCTCGGTCCATTGCACATCATTAGTCGGGATATGTCCAATTTTGTTTTGGCTAACTCAATCCCAGATATTGCTACATGCTCCCTCTTTCTGCTTTCTGGATATTATCCAGGGAATTTATTGTTTTGAATGTTTATATCAGAGAACATTTAATTTTCTACTGTTCAAACAATAAGTGGTTCACCATGGAGACACCAGCGCTACACATTCGTATTTTCTAGGGAGAGATCTAGAGGAACTGCGGCAAACAAACATGATATTTCAGTTTGTATACATGACATTTTATGCACTTGCCAAAGGAAAAGACTTTGATTTTCTCCAAAAGCATTTTTACTGTGGTTCTCTCTGTCCATTGCATACGAATTCCACACCACTTTGTCCGGATATGACTGGATGAAACCAGAAATATCCAGTTTTGTTTTGGCTAGCTCAATCCGAAATATTGTGAAAGCCTCTGTGTTTGTGTTTTCTGGATATTATCAATAGACTTTATTGTTTTGAATGTTTTCTATCAGGGGACATTTAATTTTTTGCTTGGAAACACTAGTTGATTCCACATGGAGACACCAGCTCTGCACATTCGTATTTTCTAGGGAGAAAACTAGAGGAACTGTGGCAAACAAACATGATATTTCTGTTTGCATAGATGACATTTTATGCACTTGCCTACCGAAAAGACTTTGCTTTTCTCCAAAACCATTTTTACTGCGATTTTTCTCCATCCATTGCATATGAATTCCACACCACTATGTTCAGATAGGCCTGGATGAAAACATAAATATCCGGTGTGTTTTGGCTAACTCAATCCCAGATATTGCTACAGCCTCTGTGTTTGTGTTTTCTGGATATTATGGATGGACTTTATTGTTTTGAATGTTTTTTATCAGGGAACATTTAATTTTGTACCGCAGAAATACTAATGGGTTCAAAATGGAGACACCAGCTCTACACATTCGTATTTTCTAGGCAGAAAGCTAGAGGAACTGCAGCAAACACACATGATATTTCTGTTTGTATAGATTACATTTTATGCACTTGCCGAAGGAAAAGACTTTGCTTTTCTCCAAAAGCATTTTTACTGTGGTTCTCTCTGTCCATTGCATACGAATTCCACAACACTTTGTCAGGATATGACTGGATGAAACCAGAAATATCCGGTTGTGTTTTGGCTAACTCAGTTCCAGATATGGCTACTGCCTCTGTGTTTGTGTTTTCCAGATATTATCCACGGACTTTATTGTTTTTAATGTTTTTTATCAGGGAACATTTAATTTTGTGCTTGAAAACACTAATTGTTTCCACATGGAGACACCAGCTCTACACATTTGTATTTTCTAGGCAGAAAGCTAGAGGAACTGCAGCAAAGAAACATGATATTTCTGTTTGTATACATGACATTTTATGCACTTGCCTGAGGAAAATTCGTTGCTTTTCTCCAAAACCATTTTTAATGTGATTTTCTTGGTGCATTGCATATGAATTCCACACAGTTTGTCTGGATATCACCGGATGAAACAAGAAATATCCGGTTGTGTTTTGGCTAACTCAATTCCAGATATTGCTACAGGCTCTCTGTTTCTGTTCTCCTGATATTATCCACGGACTTTATTGTTTTGAATGTTTATATCAGGGAACATTTAATTTTGTACCGTTCAAACACTAAGTGGTTCACCATGGAGACACCAGCTCTACATATTCGTATTTTCTAGGGAGAAAGCTAGAGGAACTGCGGCAAACAACCATGCTATTTCTGTTAGTATAGATGACATTTTATGCACTTACCTAACAAAAAGACGTTGCTTTTCTCCAAAACCATTTTTACTGAGATTTTCTCGGTCCATTTCATACGAATTCCACACCAGTTTGTCCGGGTAGGCCTGGATGAAAACAGAAATATCCGGTGGTGTTTTGGCTAACTCAATGCGAAATATTGTGAAAGCCTCTGTGTTTGTGTTTTATGGATATTATCGATGGACTTTATTGTTTTGAATGTTTTTATCAGGGAGCATTTAATTTTGTACCATAGAAACACTAATTAGTTCCACATGGAGACACCAGCTCTACACATTCGTATTTTCCAGGGAAAAAGCTAGAGGAACTCTGGCAAAAAATCATGATATTTCTGTTTGTATAGATGAGATTTTACGCACTTGCCGAAGGAAAAGACTTTGCTTTTCTCCAAAAACATTTTACTCTGATTTGCTCAGTCCATTGCATACGAATTCCACACCACTTTGTACAAATATGACTGGATGAAACCAGAAATATCCAGTTGTGTTTTGGCTAACTCAATCCGAAATATTGCGAATGCCTCTGTGTTTGTGTTTTCTGGATATTATCGAAGGACTTTATTGTTTTGAATGTTTTTTATATGGGAACATTTAATTTTTTGCTCGGAAACACTAGTTGATTCCACATGGAGACACCAGCTCTACACATTCGTATTTTCCAGGGAGAAAGCTAGAGGATCTCTAGCAAAAAAAAACATGATATTTCTGTTTGTATATATGACATTTTATACACTTGCCAAACAAAAGACTTTGCTTTTCTCCAAAACCATTTTTACTGAGATTTTCTCGGTCCATGCATAGAAATTCCACACCATTTGTCCGGAAATGACTGGATGAAACCAGAAATATCCGGTTGTGTTTTGGCTAACTCAATTCCAGATATTGCGACAGCCACTGTGTTTGTGTTTTCTGGATATTATCGACGGACTTTATTGTTTTGAATGCTTTTTATCAGGGAATATTTAATTTTGTGCGGGGCAACACTAGTTGATTCCACATGGAGACACAAGCGATACACATTCCTATTTTCTAGGGAGAAAGCTAGAGGTACTGCGGCAAACAAACATGATATTTCTGTTTGTATAGATGACATTTTATACACTTGCCTAACAAAAGACTTTGCTTTTCTCCAAAACCATTTTTACTGTGATTTTCTCGGTCCATTGCATACGAATTCCACATCATTAGTCGGGATATGTCCAATTTTGTTTTGGCTAACTCAATCCCAGATATTGCTACATGCTCCCTCTTTCTGCTTTCTGGATATTATCCAGGGAATTTATTGTTTTGAATGTTTATATCAGGGAACATTTAATTTTCTACTGTTCAAACAATAAGTGGTTCACCATGGAGACACCAGCGCTACACATTCGTATTTTCTAGGGTGAGATCTAGAGGAACTGCGGCAAACAAACATGATATTTCGGTTTGTATACATGACATTTTATGCACTTGCCAAAGGAAAAGACTTTGCTTTTCTCCAAAACCATTTCAATGTGATTTTCTCGGTCCCTTGCATACGAATTCCACACCACTTTGTCCGGATATGACTGGATGAATCCAGAAATATCCAGTTTTGTTTTGGCTAGCTCAATCCGAAATATTGTGAAAGCCTCTGTGTTTGTGTTTTCTGGATATTATCAATAGACTTTATTGTTTTGAATGTTTTCTATCAGGGGACATTTAATTTTTTGCTCGGAAACACTAGTTGATTCCACATGGAGACACCAGCTCTGCACATTCGTATTTTCTAGGGAGAAAACTAGAGGAACTGTGGCAAACAAACATGATATTTCTGTTTGCATAGATGACATTTTATGCACTTGCCTACCGAAAAGACTTTGCTTTTCTCCAAAACCATTTTTACTGCGATTTTTCTCCATCCATTGCATATGAATTCCACACCACTATGTCCGGATAGGCCTGGATGAAAACATAAATATCCGGTGTGTTTTGGCTAACTCAATCCCAGATATTGCTACAGCCTCTGTGTTTGTGTTTTCTGGATATTATGGATGGACTTTATTGTTTTGAATGTTTTTTATCAGGGAACATTTAATTTTGTACCGCAGAAATACTAATGGGTTCAAAATGGAGACACCAGCTCTACACATTCGTATTTTCTAGGCAGAAAGCTAGAGGAACTGCAGCAAACACACATGATATTTCTGTTTGTATAGATGACATTTTATGCACTTGCCGAAGGAAAAGACTTTGCTTTTCTCCAAAAGCATTTTTACTGTGGTTCTCTCTGTCCATTGCATACGAATTCCACAACACTTTGTCAGGATATGACTGGATGAAACCAGAAATATCCAGTTGTGTTTTGGCTAACTCAGTTCCAGATATGGCTACTGCCTCTGTGTTTGTGTTTTCCAGATATTATCCACGGACTTTATTGTTTTTAATGTTTTTTATCAGGGAACATTTAATTTTGTGCTTGAAAACACTAATTGTTTCCACATGGAGACACCAGCTCTACACATTTGTATTTTCTAGGCAGAAAGCTAGAGGAACTGCAGCAAAGAAACATGATATTTCTGTTTGTATACATGACATTTTATGCACTTGCCTGAGGAAAATTCGTTGCTTTTCTCCAAAACCATTTTTAATGTGATTTTCTTGGTGCATTGCATATGAATTCCACACAGTTTGTCTGGATATCACCGGATGAAACAAGAAATATCCGGTTGTGTTTTGGCTAACTCAATTCCAGATATTGCTACAGGCTCTCTGTTTCTGTTCTCCTGATATTATCCACGGACTTTATTGTTTTGAATGTTTATATCAGGGAACATTTAATTTTGTACCGTTCAAACACTAAGTGGTTCACCATGGAGACACCAGCTCTACATATTCGTATTTTCTAGGGAGAAAGCTAGAGGAACTGCAGCAAACAACCATGCTATTTCTGTTAGTATAGATGACATTTTATGCACTTACCTAACAAAAAGACGTTGCTTTTCTCCAAAACCATTTTTACTGAGATTTTCTCGGTCCATTTCATACGAATTCCACACCAGTTTGTCCGGGTAGGCCTGGATGAAAACAGAAATATCCGGTGGTGTTTTGGCTAACTCAATGCGAAATATTGTGAAAGCCTCTGTGTTTGTGTTTTATGGATATTATCGATGGACTTTATTGTTTTGAATGTTTTTATCAGGGAGCATTTAATTTTGTACCATAGAAACACTAATTAGTTCCACATGGAGACACCAGCTCTACACATTCGTATTTTCTAGGCAGAAAGCTAGAGGAACTGCAGCAAACACACATGATATTTCTGTTTGTATAGATGACATTTTATGCACTTGCCGAAGGAAAAGACTTTGCTTTTCTCCAAAAGCATTTTTACTGTGGTTCTCTCTGTCCATTGCATACGAATTCCACACCAGTTTGTCTGGATATGACTGGATGAAACCAGAAATATCCGGTTGTGTTTTGGCTAACTCAGTTCCAGATATGGCTACTGCCTCTGTGTTTGTGTTTTCCAGATATTATCCACGGACTTTATTGTTTTTAATGTTTTTTATCAGGGAACATTTAATTTTGTGCTTGGAAACACTAATTGTTTCCACATGGAGACACAGGCTGTACACATTTGTATTTTCTAGGCAGAAAGCTAGAGGAACTGCAGCAAAGAAACATGATATTTCTGTTTGTATACATGACATTTTATGCACTTGCCTGAGGAAAATTCGTTGATTTTCTCCAAAACCATTTTTTTTGCAGTAGCAGCTTTTTTTTTAGTTTTTTTAATTTATTTTTTTGTTTTGTTTTTTTTTATTTTTATCTTTTTTAATTTTTGACAGGCAGAGTGGACAGTGAGAGAGAGACAGAGAGAAAGGTCTTCCTTTTTGCCGTTGGTTCACCCTCCAATGGCCGCTGTGGTAGCGCGCTGCGGCCGGCGCACCGCGCTGATCCAATGGCAGGAGCCAGGTGCTTATCCTGGTCTCCCATGGGGTGCAGGGCCCAAGGACTTGGGCCATCCTCCACTGCACTCCCTGGCCACAGCAGAGAGCTGGCCTGGAAGAGGGGCAACCGGGACACGATCGGTGCCCCGACCGGGACTAGAACCCGGTGTGCCGGCGCCGCAAGGCGGAGGATTAGCCTAGTGAGCCGTGGCGCCGGCTCCAAAACCATTTTTAATGTGATTTTCTTGGTGCATTGCATATGAATTCCACACAGTTTGTCTGGATATCACCGGATGAAACAAGAAATATCCGGTTGTGTTTTGGCTAACTCAATTCCAGATATTGCTACAGGCTCTCTGTTTCTGTTCACCTGATATTATCCACGGACTTTATTGTTTTGAATGTTTATATCAGGGAACATTTAATTTTGTACCGTTCAAACACTAAGTGGTTCACCATGGAGACACCAGCTCTACATATTCGTATTTTCTAGGGAGAAAGCTGGAGGAACTGCGGCAAACAACCATGCTATTTCTGTTAGTATAGATGACATTTTATGCACTTACCTAACAAAAAGACTTTGCTTTTCTCCAAAACCATTTTTACTGAGATTTTCTCGGTCCATTTCATACGAATTCCACACCAGTTTGTCCGGGTAGGCCTGGATGAAAACAGAAATAACCGGTGGTGTTTTGGCTAACTCAATGCGAAATATTGTGAAAGCCTCTGTGTTTGTGTTTTATGGATATTATCGATGGACTTTATTGTTTTGAATGTTTTTATCAGGGAGCATTTAATTTTGTACCATAGAAACACTAATTAGTTCCACATGGAGACACCAGCTCTACACATTCGTATTTTCTAGGGAGAAAGCTAGAGGAACTGCGGCAAACAACCATGCTATTTCTGTTTGTATAGATGACATTTTACGCACTTGCCGAAGGAAAAGACTTTGCTTTTCTCCAAAAACATTTTACTCTGATTTTCTCGTTTATTTCATACGAATTCCACACCACTTTGTAAAAATATGACTGGATGAAACCAGAAATATCCAGTTGTGTTTTGGCTAACTCAATCCGAAATATTGCGAATGCCTCTGTGTTTGTGTTTTCTGGATATTATCGAAGGACTTTATTGTTTTGAATGTTTTTTATCAGGGAACATTTAATTTTTTGCTTGGAAACAATAATTGGTCCCACATGGAGACACCAGCTCTACACATTCGTATTTTCCAGGGAGAAAGCTAGAGGAACTCTGGCAAAAAAACATGATATTTCTGTTTGTATAGATGACATTTTATACACTTGCCGAACAAAAGACTTTGCTTTTCTCCAAAACCATTTTTACTGAGATTTTCTCGGTCCATGCATAGAAATTCCACACCATTTATCCGGAAATGACTGGATGAAACCAGAAATATCCGGTTGTGTTTTGGCTAACTCAATCCCAGATATTGCTACAGGCTCTCTGTTTCTGTTTTCCGGATATTATCCACGGACTTTATTGTTTTGAATATCTATAGCAGGGAACATTTAATTTTGTACCGTTCAAACACTAATTGTTTCACCATGGAGACACCAGCTCTACACATCCGTAATTTCTAGGGAGGAAGCTAGAGGAAATGCGGCAAACAAACATGATATTTCTGTTTGTATAGATGACACTTTATGCACTTGCCGAAGGAAAAGACTTTGCTTTTCTCCAAAAACATTTTACTCTGATTTGCTCAGTCCATTGCATACGAATTCCACACCACTTTGTACAAATATGACTGGATGAAACCAGAAATATCCAGTTGTGTTTTGGCTAGCTCAATCCGAAATATTGTGAAAGCCTCTGTGTTTGTGTTTTCTGGATATTATCAATAGACTTTATTGTTTTGAATGTTTTCTATCAGGGGACATTTAATTTTTTGCTCGGAAACACTAGTTGATTCCACATGGAGACACCAGCTCTGCACATTCGTATTTTCTAGGGAGAAATCCAGAGGAACTCTGGCAAACAAACATGATATTCTGTTTGCATAGATGACATTTTATGCACTTGCCTACCGAAAAGACTTTGCTTTTCTCCAAAACCATTTTTACTGCGATTTTTCTCCATCCATTGCATATGAATTCCACACCATTATGTCCGGATAGGCCTGGATGAAAACAGAAATATCCGGTGTGTTTTGGCTAACTCAATCCCAGATATTGCTACAGCCTCTGTGTTTGTGTTTTCTGGATATTATGGATGGACTTTATTGTTTTGAATGTTTTTTATCAGGGAACATTTAATTTTGTACCGCAGAAATACTAATGGGTTCAACATGGAGACACCAGCTCTACACATTCGTATTTTCTAGGCAGAAAGCTAGAGGAACTGCAGCAAACACACATGATATTTCTGTTTGTATAGATTACATTTTATGCACTTGCCGAAGGAAAAGACTTTGCTTTTCTCCAAAAGCATTTTTACTGTGGTTCTCTCTGTCCATTGCATACGAATTCCACAACACTTTGTCAGGATATGACTGGATGAAACCAGAAATATCCGGTTGTGTTTTGGCTAACTCAGTTCCAGATATGGCTACTGCCTCTGTGTTTGTGTTTTCCAGATATTACCCACGGACTTTATTGTTTTTAATGTTTTTTATCAGGGAACATTTAATTTTGTGCTTGAAAACACTAATTGTTTCCACATGGAGACACCAGCTCTACATATTTGTATTTTCTAGGCAGAAAGCTAGAGGAACTGCAGCAAAGAAACATGATATTTCTGTTTGTATACATGACATTTTATGCACTTGCCTGAGGAAAATTCGTTGCTTTTCTCCAAAACCATTTTTAATGTGATTTTCTTGGTGCATTGCATATGAATTGCACACCAGTTTGTCTGGATATCACCGGATGAAACAAGAAATATCCGGTTGTGTTTTGGCTAACTCAATTCCAGATATTGCTACAGGCTCTCTGTTTCTGTTCTCCTGATATTATCCACGGACTTTATTGTTTTGAATGTTTATATCAGGGAAATTTAATTTTGTACCGTTCAAACACTAAGTGGTTCACCATGGAGACACCAGCTCTACATATTCGTATTTTCTAGGGAGAAAGCTAGAGAAACTGCGGCAAACAACCATGCTATTTCTGTTAGTATAGATGACATTTTATGCACTTACCTAACAAAAAGACTTTGCTTTTCTCCAAAACCATTTTTACTGAGATTTTCTCGGTCCATTTCATACGAATTCCACACCAGTTTGTCCGGATAGGCCTGGATGAAAACAGAAATATCCGGTTGTGTTTTGGCTAACTCAATGCGAAATATTGTGAAAGCCTCTGTGTTTGTGTTTTATGGATATTATCGAAGGACTTTATTGTTTTGAATGTTTTTTATCAGGGAACATTTAATTTTTTGCTCGGAAACACTAGTTGATTCCACATGGAGACACCAGCTCTACAAATTCGTATTTTCCAGGGAGAAAGCTAGAGGAACTCTGGCAAAGTAACATGATATTTCTGTTTGTATAGATGACATTATATACACTTGCCAAACAAAAGACTTTACTTTTCTCCAAAACCATTTTTACTATGATTTTCTCGGTCCATGCATAGAAATTCCACACCATTTGTCCGGAAATGACTGGATGAAACCGGAAATTCCCGGTTGTGTTTTGTCTAACTCAATCCCAGATATTGCTACAGGCTCTCTGTTTCTGTTTCCCGGATATTATCCACGGACTTTATTGTTTTGAATATCTATAGCAGGGAACATTTAATTTTGTACCGTTCAAACACTAATTGTTTCACCATGGAGACACCAGCTCTACACATCCGTATTTTCTAGGGAGGAAGCTAGAGGAAATGCGGCAAACAAACATGATATTTCTGTTTGTATACAGAACACTTTATGCACTTGCCTAAAGAAAAGACTTTGCTTTTCTCTTAAACCATTTTAATGCAATTTTTCTCCGTCCATTGCATATGAATTACACACAACTTTGACCGGATATAGTTAGATGAAAACAGAAATATCATGTTGTGTTTTGGCTAACTGAATACCAGATATTGCTACTGCCTCTGTGTTTGTGTTATCCGGATATTGTCAATGGAGTTTATTGATTTGAATATTTTTTATCAGGGAACATTTAATTTTCTGCTGGGAAACACTAGTTGGTTCCACATGGAGACACCAGCTCTACACATTCGTATTTTCTAGGAGGAAAGCTAGAGGAACTGGGGGAAACAAACCTCATATTTCTCTTTGTATAGATGACATGTTATGCACTTGCCTAACAAAAAGACTTTGCTTTTCTCCAAAACCATTTTTACTGAGATTTTCTCGGTCCATTGCATACGAATTCCGCACCACTTTGTCTGGATAGGCCTGGATGAAAACAGAAATATCCGGTTGTGTTTGGCTAACTCAATCAGAAATATTGTGAAAGCCTCTGTGTTTGTGTTTTCAGGATATTATCGATGGACTTTATTGTTTTGAATGTTTTTATCAGGGAGAATTTAATTTTGTACCGTAGAAACACTAATTGGTTCCACAAGGGGACACCAGCTCTACACATTCGTATTTTTTAGGGAGAAAGCTAGAGGAACTGCGGCAAACAAACATGATATTTCTGTTTGTATAGATGACATTTTATGCACTTGCCCAACGAAAAGACTTTGCTTTTCTCCAAAAGCATGTTACTCTGATTTTCTCGGTTATTTCATATGAATTCCTCACCACTTTGTTCGGATATGACTGGATGAAATCAGAAATATCCAGTTTTATTTTGTCTAACTCTATCCGAAATATTGTGAAAGCCTCTGTGTTTGTGTTTTCTGGATATTATCAATGGACTTCATTGTTTTGAATATTTTTATCAGGGAACATTTAATTTTGTACCATAGAAACACTAATTGGTTCCACAAGGAGACACCAGCTCTAAACATTCATATTTTCTAGGGAGAAAGCTAGAGGATCTGCGGCAAACACACATGATATTTCTGTTTCTATAGATGACATTTTATGCACTTGCCTAAGGAAAAGACTTTGCTTCTCTCAAAAACCATTTTTACTGTGATATTCTCGGTCCATTACATATGAATTCCACCCGAGTTTTTCCGGTTAGGCCTGGATGAAAACAGAAATATCCGGTTGTGTTTTGGCTAACTCAATCCGAAATATTGTGGAAGCCTCAGTGTTTGTGTTTTCCAGATAATATCGATGGACTTTATTGTTTTGAATGTTTTTATCAGGGAACATTTAGTGTTTTGCTCGGAAACACTAGTTGATTCCACATGGAGACACCAGCTCTACATATTCGTATTTTCTAGGAGGAAACCTAGAGGAACTGCGGCAAACAAACATGATATTTCTGTTTGTATACATGACATTTTATGCTCTTGCCTAAGGAAAAGACTTTGCTTTTCTCCAAAACAATTTCTACTGTGATTTTCTCGGTTCATTGCATACGAATTCCACACGATTTTGTCCGGATATGACCGGATGAAACCGGAAATATCCGGTTGTGTTTTGGCTAACTCAATCCCAGATATTGCTACAACTTCTGTATTTGTGTTTTCTGGATATTATCGATGGAATTTATTGTTTTCAAAGTTTTTTTCAGGGAACATTTAACTTTGTGCTAGGCAACACTAGTTGAATCCACATGGAGACATCAGCTCTACACATTTGTATTTTCTAGGCAGAAAGATAGAGGAACTGTGGCAAACAAACATGATATTTCTATTTGTATAGATGATATTTTATGCACTTGCCTAAGGAAAAGTCTTTGCTTTTCTCCAAAACAATTTTTATTGTGATTCTCTCGGTCCATTGCATTCGAATTCCACACCAGTTTGTCTGCATATGTGTGGATGAAAGAAGAAATATCCGGTTGTGTTTTGGCTAGCTCAATCCGAAATGCTTTGAAAGCTTCTGCGCTTGAGTTTTCTGGATATTATCGATGGACTTTATGGTTTTGAATGTTTTTTTTATTAGGGAACATTAATTTTGTGCTGGGAAACAATAATTGGTCCCACATGGAGACACCAGCTCTACACATTCGTATTTTCTAGGGAGAAAGCTAGAGGAACTGCGGCAAACAAACATGATATTTCTGTTTGTATAGATGACATTTTATGCACTTGCCAAAGGAAAAGACTTTCTTTTCTCCAAAAAGGTTTTTACTGCGATTTTTCTCAGTACATTGCATATGAATTCCATCCCACTTTGTCTGGATATACCTGGATTAAAGCAGAAATATCTGGTGTGTTTTGGCTAACTCAATCCCAGTTATTGCTACAGCCTCTGTGTGTGTGTTTTCCGGATATTATGGATGGACTTTATTGTTTTGAATGTTTTTTATCTCGGAACATTTAATTTTATACCATAGAAACACTAATTGGTTCCACAAGGAGACACCAGCTCTACACATTCGTATTTTCTAGGGAGAAAGCTAGAAGAACTGCAGTCTACAAACATGCTATTTCTGTTTGTATAGATGACATTTTATGCACTTGCCGAAGGAAAAGACTTTGCTTTTCTCCAAAACCATTTTTACTTGGATTTTTCTCGGTCCATTGCATACGAATTCCACACCACTTTGTCCGGATATACCTGGATTAAAACAGAAATATCCAGTGTGTTTTGGCTAACTCAATCCCAGATATTGCTACAGACTCTGTGTGTGTGTTTTCCGGATATTATGCATGGACTTTGTTGTTTTGAATGTTTTTTATCAAGGAACATTTAACTTTGTACCCTAGAAACACTAATTTGGATATGACTGGAGGAAACCAGAAATATGCGGTTGTGTTTTGGCTAACTCAATCCCAGATATTGCTACAGCCTCTGTGTGTGTGTTTTCCGGATATTATGGATGGACTTTGTTGTTTTGAATGTTTTTTATCAGGGAACATTTAACTTTGTACCCTAGAAACACTAATTGGTTCCACAAGGAGACACCAGCTCTACACATTCGTATTTTCTAGGGAGAAAGCTAGAGGAACTGTGGCAAACAAACATGCTATTTCTGTTTGTATAGATGACATTTCATGCACTTGCCTAAGAAAAAGACTTTGGTTTTCTCCAAAACCATTTTTACTGTGATTTTCTCGGTCCATTGCACAAGAATTCCACACCATTTGTCTGGATATGACTGGAGGAAACCAGAAATATGCGGTTGTGTTTTGGCTAACTCAATCCCAGATATTGCTACAGGCTCTCTGTTTCTGTTTTCTGGATATTATCCATGGACTTTATTGTTTTGAATGTTTCTATCATTAAACATTTAATTTTGTACCGTTCAAACACAAATTGGTTCACCATGGAGACACCAGCTCTACACATTCGTAAATTTTAGGGAGAAAGCTAGTGGAACAGAGGGAAACAAACATGATATTTTTGTTTCTATAGATGACACTTTATGCACTTGCCTAACAAAAAGTCTTTGCTTTTCTCTTAAACCATTTTTACTGCGATTTTTCTCCGTCTATTGCATATGAATTCCACACAACTTTGACCGGATATACCGGGATGAAAACAGAAATATCCGGTTGTGTTTTGGCTAACTCAGTCCCAGATATTCCTACTGCCACTGTGTTTGTGTTTTCTGGATATTATCAATGGACTTTATTGTTTTGAATGTTTTTTTATCAGGGAACATTTAATTTAGTACTGGGAAGCACTAGTTGGTTCCACATGGAGACACCAGCTCTAAACATTCGTATTTTCTAGGGAGAAAGCTAGAGGAACTGTGGCAAACAAACATGATATTTCTGTTTGTATAGATGACATTTTATACACTTCCCTAACAAAAGACTTTGCTTTTCTCCAAAACCATTTTTACTGTGATTTTCTCGGTCCATTGCATACGAATTCCACAACACTTTATCCGGATATGACTGTATGTAACGAGAAATATCCGGTTGTGTTTTGGCTAACTCAGTCCCAGATATGGCTACAGCCTCTGTGTTTGTGTTTTCCAGATATTATCCACTGACTTTATTGTTTTGAATGTTTTTTTATCAGGGAACATTTCATTTTGTGCTGGGAAACACTAATTGGTTCCACATGGAGACACCAGCGATACACATTCGTATTTTCTAGGGAGAAAGCTAGAGGAACTGTGGCAAACAAACATGATATTACTGTTTGTATAGATGATATTCTATACACTTGCCTAACAAAAGACTTTGCTTTTCTCCAAAACCATTTTTACTGTGATTTTCTCGGTCCATTGCATACGAATTCCACACCACTTTGTATAAATATGACTGGATGAAAACAGAAATATCCGCTTGTGTTTTGGCTAACTCAATCAGAAATATTGTGAAAGCCTCTGTGTTTGTGTTTTCTGGATAGTATCGATGGACTTTATTGTTTGAATATTTTTATCAGGGTACATTTAATTTTATAACATAGAAACACTAACTGGTTCCACAAGAAGACACCAGCTCTACACATTTGTATTTTCTAGGGAGAAAGCTAGAGGATCTGTGGCAAACACACATGATATTTCTGTTTGTATAGATGACATTTTATGCACTTTCCGAAGGAAAAGAATTTGCTTTTCTCCAAAACCATTTTTACTGTGATTCTCTCGGTCCATTGCATCCGAATTCCACACCAGTTTGTCTGGATATGAGTGGATGAAACAAGAAATATCCGCTTGTGTTTTGGCTAGCTCAATCCGAAATATTTTGAAAGATTCTGCGCATGTGTTTTCTGAATATTATCGATGGACTTTATGGTTTTGAATGTTTTTTTTATTAGGGAACATTAATTTTGTGCTGGGAAACAATAATTGGTCCCACATGGAGACACCAGCTCTACACATTCGTATTTTCTAGGGAGAAAGCTAGAGGAACTGCGGCAAACAAACATGATATTTCTGTTTGTATAGATGACATTTTATGCACTTGCCAAAGGAAAAGACTTTCTTTTCTCCAAAAAGGTTTTTACTGCGATTTTTCTCAGTACATTGCATATGAATTCCATCCCACTTTGTCTGGATATACCTGGATTAAAGCAGAAATATCTGGTGTGTTTTGGCTAACTCAATCCCAGTTATTGCTACAGCCTCTGTGTGTGTGTTTTCCGGATATTATGGATGGACTTTATTGTTTTGAATGTTTTTTATCTCGGAACATTTAATTTTGTACCATAGAAACACTAATTGGTTCCACAAGGAGACACCAGCTCTACACATTCGTATTTTCTAGGGAGAAAGCTAGAAGAACTGCAGTCTACAAACATGCTATTTCTGTTTGTATAGATGACATTTTATGCGCTTGCCGAAGGAAAAGACTTTGCTTTTCTCCAAAACCATTTTTACTTGGATTTTTCTCGGTCCATTGCATACGAATTCCACACCACTTTGTCCGGATATACCTGGATTAAAACAGAAATATCCAGTGTGTTTTGGCTAACTCAATCCCAGATATTGCTACAGACTCTGTGTGTGTGTTTTCCGGATATTATGGATGGACTTTGTTGTTTTGAATGTTTTTTATCAAGGAACATTTAACTTTGTACCCTAGAAACACTAATTTGGATATGACTGGAGGAAACCAGAAATATGCGGTTGTGTTTTGGCTAACTCAATCCCAGATATTGCTACAGCCTCTGTGTGTGTGTTTTCCGGATATTATGGATGGACTTTGTTGTTTTGAATGTTTTTTATCAAGGAACAATTAACTTTGTACCCTAGAAACACTAATTTGGATATGACTGGAGGAAACCAGAAATATGCGGTTGTGTTTTGGCTAACTCAATCCCAGATATTGCTACAGACTCTGTGTGTGTGTTTTCCGGATATTATGGATGGACTTTGTTGTTTTGAATGTTTTTTATCAGGGAACATTTAACTTTGTACCCTAGAAACACTAATTTGGATATGACTGGAGGAAACCAGAAATATGCGGTTGTGTTTTGGCTAACTCAATCCCAGATATTGCTACAGCCTCTGTGTGTGTGTTTTCCGGATATTATGGATGGACTTTGTTGTTTTGAATGTTTTTTATCAGGGAACATTTAACTTTGTACCCTAGAAACACTAATTGGTTCCACAAGGAGACACCAGCTCTACACATTCGTATTTTCTAGGGAGAAAGCTAGAGGAACTGTGGCAAACAAACATGCTATTTCTGTTTGTATAGATGACATTTCATGCACTTGCCTAAGAAAAAGACTTTGGTTTTCTCCAAAACCATTTTTACTGTGATTTTCTCGGTCCATTGCACAAGAATTCCACACCATTTGTCTGGATATGACTGGAGGAAACCAGAAATATGCGGTTGTGTTTTGGCTAACTCAATCCCAGATATTGCTACAGGCTCTCTGTTTCTGTTTTCTGGATATTATCCATGGACTTTATTGTTTTGAATGTTTCTATCATTAAACATTTAATTTTGTACCGTTCAAACACAAATTGGTTCACCATGGAGACACCAGCTCTACACATTCGTAAATTTTAGGGAGAAAGCTAGTGGAACAGAGGGAAACAAACATGATATTTTTGTTTCTATAGATGACACTTTATGCACTTGCCTAACAAAAAGTCTTTGCTTTTCTCTTAAACCATTTTTACTGCGATTTTTCTCCGTCTATTGCATATGAATTCCACACAACTTTGACCGGATATACCGGGATGAAAACAGAAATATCCGGTTGTGTTTTGGCTAACTCAGTCCCAGATATTCCTACTGCCACTGTGTTTGTGTTTTCTGGATATTATCAATGGACTTTATTGTTTTGAATGTTTTTTTATCAGGGAACATTTAATTTAGTACTGGGAAGCACTAGTTGGTTCCACATGGAGACACCAGCTCTAAACATTCGTATTTTCTAGGGAGAAAGCTAGAGGAACTGTGGCAAACAAACATGATATTTCTGTTTGTATAGATGACATTTTATACACTTCCCTAACAAAAGACTTTGCTTTTCTCCAAAACCATTTTTACTGTGATTTTCTCGGTCCATTGCATACGAATTCCACAACACTTTATCCGGATATGACTGTATGTAACGAGAAATATCCGGTTGTGTTTTGGCTAACTCAGTCCCAGATATGGCTACAGCCTCTGTGTTTGTGTTTTCCAGATATTATCCACTGACTTTATTGTTTTGAATGTTTTTTTATCAGGGAACATTTAATTTTGTGCTGGGAAACACTAATTGGTTCCACATGGAGACACCAGCGATACACATTCGTATTTTCTAGGGAGAAAGCTAGAGGAACTGTGGCAAACAAACATGATATTACTGTTTGTATAGATGATATTCTATACACTTGCCTAACAAAAGACTTTGCTTTTCTCCAAAACCATTTTTACTGTGATTTTCTCGGTCCATTGCATACGAATTCCACACCACTTTGTATAAATATGACTGGATGAAAACAGAAATATCCGCTTGTGTTTTGGCTAACTCAATCAGAAATATTGTGAAAGCCTCTGTGTTTGTGTTTTCTGGATAGTATCGATGGACTTTATTGTTTGAATATTTTTATCAGGGTACATTTAATTTTATAACATAGAAACACTAACTGGTTCCACAAGAAGACACCAGCTCTACACATTTGTATTTTCTAGGGAGAAAGCTAGAGGATCTGTGGCAAACACACATGATATTTCTGTTTGTATAGATGACATTTTATGCACTTTCCGAAGGAAAAGAATTTGCTTTTCTCCAAAACCATTTTTACTGTGATTCTCTCGGTCCATTGCATCCGAATTCCACACCAGTTTGTCTGGATATGAGTGGATGAAACAAGAAATATCCGCTTGTGTTTTGGCTAGCTCAATCCGAAATATTTTGAAAGATTCTGCGCATGTGTTTTCTGAATATTATCGATGGACTTTATGGTTTTGAATGTTTTTTTTATTAGGGAACATTAATTTTGTGCTGGGAAACAATAATTGGTCCCACATGGAGACACCAGCTCTACACATTCGTATTTTCTAGGGAGAAAGCTAGAGGAACTGCGGCAAACAAACATGATATTTCTGTTTGTATAGATGACATTTTATGCACTTGCCAAAGGAAAAGACTTTCTTTTCTCCAAAAAGGTTTTTACTGCGATTTTTCTCAGTACATTGCATATGAATTCCATCCCACTTTGTCTGGATATACCTGGATTAAAGCAGAAATATCTGGTGTGTTTTGGCTAACTCAATCCCAGTTATTGCTACAGCCTCTGTGTGTGTGTTTTCCGGATATTATGGATGGACTTTATTGTTTTGAATGTTTTTTATCTCGGAACATTTAATTTTGTACCATAGAAACACTAATTGGTTCCACAAGGAGACACCAGCTCTACACATTCGTATTTTCTAGGGAGAAAGCTAGAAGAACTGCAGTCTACAAACATGCTATTTCTGTTTGTATAGATGACATTTTATGCACTTGCCGAAGGAAAAGACTTTGCTTTTCTCCAAAACCATTTTTACTTGGATTTTTCTCGGTCCATTGCATACGAATTCCACACCACTTTGTCCGGATATACCTGGATTAAAACAGAAATATCCAGTGTGTTTTGGCTAACTCAATCCCAGATATTGCTACAGACTCTGTGTGTGTGTTTTCCGGATATTATGGATGGACTTTGTTGTTTTGAATGTTTTTTATCAAGGAACATTTAACTTTGTACCCTAGAAACACTAATTTGGATATGACTGGAGGAAACCAGAAATATGCGGTTGTGTTTTGGCTAACTCAATCCCAGATATTGCTACAGCCTCTGTGTGTGTGTTTTCCGGATATTATGGATGGACTTTGTTGTTTTGAATGTTTTTTATCAAGGAACATTTAACTTTGTACCCTAGAAACACTAATTTGGATATGACTGGAGGAAACCAGAAATATGCGGTTGTGTTTTGGCTAACTCAATCCCAGATATTGCTACAGACTCTGTGTGTGTGTTTTCCGGATATTATGGATGGACTTTGTTGTTTTGAATGTTTTTTATCAAGGAACATTTAACTTTGTACCCTAGAAACACTAATTTGGATATGACTGGAGGAAACCAGAAATATGCGGTTGTGTTTTGGCTAACTCAATCCCAGATATTGCTACAGCCTCTGTGTGTGTGTTTTCCGGATATTATGGATGGACTTTGTTGTTTTGAATGTTTTTTATCAAGGAACATTTAACTTTGTACCCTAGAAACACTAATTTGGATATGACTGGAGGAAACCAGAAATATGCGGTTGTGTTTTGGCTAACTCAATCCCAGATATTGCTACAGCCTCTGTGTGTGTGTTTTCCGGATATTATGGATGGACTTTGTTGTTTTGAATGTTTTTTATCAGGGAACATTTAACTTTGTACCCTAGAAACACTAATTGGTTCCACAAGGAGACACCAGCTCTACACATTCGTATTTTCTAGGGAGAAAGCTAGAGGAACTGTGGCAAACAAACATGCTATTTCTGTTTGTATAGATGACATTTCATGCACTTGCCTAAGAAAAAGACTTTGGTTTTCTCCAAAACCATTTTTACTGTGATTTTCTCGGTCCATTGCACAAGAATTCCACACCATTTGTCTGGATATGACTGGAGGAAACCAGAAATATGCGGTTGTGTTTTGGCTAACTCAATCCCAGATATTGCTACAGGCTCTCTGTTTCTGTTTTCTGGATATTATCCATGGACTTTATTGTTTTGAATGTTTCTATCATTAAACATTTAATTTTGTACCGTTCAAACACAAATTGGTTCACCATGGAGACACCAGCTCTACACATTCGTAAATTTTAGGGAGAAAGCTAGTGGAACAGAGGGAAACAAACATGATATTTTTGTTTCTATAGATGACACTTTATGCACTTGCCTAACAAAAAGTCTTTGCTTTTCTCTTAAACCATTTTTACTGCGATTTTTCTCCGTCTATTGCATATGAATTCCACACAACTTTGACCGGATATACCGGGATGAAAACAGAAATATCCGGTTGTGTTTTGGCTAACTCAGTCCCAGATATTCCTACTGCCACTGTGTTTGTGTTTTCTGGATATTATCAATGGACTTTATTGTTTTGAATGTTTTTTTATCAGGGAACATTTAATTTAGTACTGGGAAGCACTAGTTGGTTCCACATGGAGACACCAGCTCTAAACATTCGTATTTTCTAGGGAGAAAGCTAGAGGAACTGTGGCAAACAAACATGATATTTCTGTTTGTATAGATGACATTTTATACACTTCCCTAACAAAAGACTTTGCTTTTCTCCAAAACCATTTTTACTGTGATTTTCTCGGTCCATTGCATACGAATTCCACAACACTTTATCCGGATATGACTGTATGTAACGAGAAATATCCGGTTGTGTTTTGGCTAACTCAGTCCCAGATATGGCTACAGCCTCTGTGTTTGTGTTTTCCAGATATTATCCACTGACTTTATTGTTTTGAATGTTTTTTTATCAGGGAACATTTAATTTTGTGCTGGGAAACACTAATTGGTTCCACATGGAGACACCAGCGATACACATTCGTATTTTCTAGGGAGAAAGCTAGAGGAACTGTGGCAAACAAACATGATATTACTGTTTGTATAGATGATATTCTATACACTTGCCTAACAAAAGACTTTGCTTTTCTCCAAAACCATTTTTACTGTGATTTTCTCGGTCCATTGCATACGAATTCCACACCACTTTGTATAAATATGACTGGATGAAAACAGAAATATCCGCTTGTGTTTTGGCTAACTCAATCAGAAATATTGTGAAAGCCTCTGTGTTTGTGTTTTCTGGATAGTATCGATGGACTTTATTGTTTGAATATTTTTATCAGGGTACATTTAATTTTATAACATAGAAACACTAACTGGTTCCACAAGAAGACACCAGCTCTACACATTTGTATTTTCTAGGGAGAAAGCTAGAGGATCTGTGGCAAACACACATGATATTTCTGTTTGTATAGATGACATTTTATGCACTTTCCGAAGGAAAAGAATTTGCTTTTCTCCAAAACCATTTTTACTGTGATTCTCTCGGTCCATTGCATCCGAATTCCACACCAGTTTGTCTGGATATGAGTGGATGAAACAAGAAATATCCGCTTGTGTTTTGGCTAGCTCAATCCGAAATATTTTGAAAGATTCTGCGCATGTGTTTTCTGAATATTATCGATGGACTTTATGGTTTTGAATGTTTTTTTTATTAGGGAACATTAATTTTGTGCTGGGAAACAATAATTGGTCCCACATGGAGACACCAGCTCTACACATTCGTATTTTCTAGGGAGAAAGCTAGAGGAACTGCGGCAAACAAACATGATATTTCTGTTTGTATAGATGACATTTTATGCACTTGCCAAAGGAAAAGACTTTCTTTTCTCCAAAAAGGTTTTTACTGCGATTTTTCTCAGTACATTGCATATGAATTCCATCCCACTTTGTCTGGATATACCTGGATTAAAGCAGAAATATCTGGTGTGTTTTGGCTAACTCAATCCCAGTTATTGCTACAGCCTCTGTGTGTGTGTTTTCCGGATATTATGGATGGACTTTATTGTTTTGAATGTTTTTTATCTCGGAACATTTAATTTTGTACCATAGAAACACTAATTGGTTCCACAAGGAGACACCAGCTCTACACATTCGTATTTTCTAGGGAGAAAGCTAGAAGAACTGCAGTCTACAAACATGCTATTTCTGTTTGTATAGATGACATTTTATGCACTTGCCGAAGGAAAAGACTTTGCTTTTCTCCAAAACCATTTTTACTTGGATTTTTCTCGGTCCATTGCATACGAATTCCACACCACTTTGTCCGGATATACCTGGATTAAAACAGAAATATCCAGTGTGTTTTGGCTAACTCAATCCCAGATATTGCTACAGACTCTGTGTGTGTGTTTTCCGGATATTATGGATGGACTTTGTTGTTTTGAATGTTTTTTATCAAGGAACATTTAACTTTGTACCCTAGAAACACTAATTTGGATATGACTGGAGGAAACCAGAAATATGCGGTTGTGTTTTGGCTAACTCAATCCCAGATATTGCTACAGCCTCTGTGTGTGTGTTTTCCGGATATTATGGATGGACTTTGTTGTTTTGAATGTTTTTTATCAAGGAACATTTAACTTTGTACCCTAGAAACACTAATTTGGATATGACTGGAGGAAACCAGAAATATGCGGTTGTGTTTTGGCTAACTCAATCCCAGATATTGCTACAGACTCTGTGTGTGTGTTTTCCGGATATTATGGATGGACTTTGTTGTTTTGAATGTTTTTTATCAAGGAACATTTAACTTTGTACCCTAGAAACACTAATTTGGATATGACTGGAGGAAACCAGAAATATGCGGTTGTGTTTTGGCTAACTCAATCCCAGATATTGCTACAGCCTCTGTGTGTGTGTTTTCCGGATATTATGGATGGACTTTGTTGTTTTGAATGTTTTTTATCAAGGAACATTTAACTTTGTACCCTAGAAACACTAATTTGGATATGACTGGAGGAAACCAGAAATATGCGGTTGTGTTTTGGCTAACTCAATCCCAGATATTGCTACAGCCTCTGTGTGTGTGTTTTCCGGATATTATGGATGGACTTTGTTGTTTTGAATGTTTTTTATCAGGGAACATTTAACTTTGTACCCTAGAAACACTAATTGGTTCCACAAGGAGACACCAGCTCTACACATTCGTATTTTCTAGGGAGAAAGCTAGAGGAACTGTGGCAAACAAACATGCTATTTCTGTTTGTATAGATGACATTTCATGCACTTGCCTAAGAAAAAGACTTTGGTTTTCTCCAAAACCATTTTTACTGTGATTTTCTCGGTCCATTGCACAAGAATTCCACACCATTTGTCTGGATATGACTGGAGGAAACCAGAAATATGCGGTTGTGTTTTGGCTAACTCAATCCCAGATATTGCTACAGGCTCTCTGTTTCTGTTTTCTGGATATTATCCATGGACTTTATTGTTTTGAATGTTTCTATCATTAAACATTTAATTTTGTACCGTTCAAACACAAATTGGTTCACCATGGAGACACCAGCTCTACACATTCGTAAATTTTAGGGAGAAAGCTAGTGGAACAGAGGGAAACAAACATGATATTTTTGTTTCTATAGATGACACTTTATGCACTTGCCTAACAAAAAGTCTTTGCTTTTCTCTTAAACCATTTTTACTGCGATTTTTCTCCGTCTATTGCATATGAATTCCACACAACTTTGACCGGATATACCGGGATGAAAACAGAAATATCCGGTTGTGTTTTGGCTAACTCAGTCCCAGATATTCCTACTGCCACTGTGTTTGTGTTTTCTGGATATTATCAATGGACTTTATTGTTTTGAATGTTTTTTTATCAGGGAACATTTAATTTAGTACTGGGAAGCACTAGTTGGTTCCACATGGAGACACCAGCTCTAAACATTCGTATTTTCTAGGGAGAAAGCTAGAGGAACTGTGGCAAACAAACATGATATTTCTGTTTGTATAGATGACATTTTATACACTTCCCTAACAAAAGACTTTGCTTTTCTCCAAAACCATTTTTACTGTGATTTTCTCGGTCCATTGCATACGAATTCCACAACACTTTATCCGGATATGACTGTATGTAACGAGAAATATCCGGTTGTGTTTTGGCTAACTCAGTCCCAGATATGGCTACAGCCTCTGTGTTTGTGTTTTCCAGATATTATCCACTGACTTTATTGTTTTGAATGTTTTTTTATCAGGGAACATTTCATTTTGTGCTGGGAAACACTAATTGGTTCCACATGGAGACACCAGCGATACACATTCGTATTTTC